>NC_134398.1:16690996-17002722 GCF_050003625.1 Haematobia irritans
GGACCAGTTGACCAATTTGCTTGAAATTTTCATTGAAGGTTAGGGTTGGCATCTACACAAAGATCCGCTACTTTATATTTCGATATTTTGTGGCGGCGGGGGACCTCCCCTTTGTTCGACTTTTTTTTAGTACAGTGAAAAAACTAAAATTCTCTAAATTATCTGAAATTTACAGAGAACATGCGATGAGGTTGTGGAATTAATATGGGGCTACCTGATGGTTTCATATGTGGACGGGGTGGGGGACCTCCCCCTTGCCTTACTTTTTATATATATATATATATATATATATATATATATATATATATATATATATATATATATATATTATATATATATATATATATATATATATATATATATATATATATATATATATATATATATATATATATAGGAGTACAATTAGTAGTATTTCACGGATGTGATATGGTATCGAAAATTTAGATCTACAAAGTGGTGCAGGGTATAATATAGTCGGCCGCGCCCGACTTTAGACTTTACTTATTTGTTTTCAGTGTAGTAAGTGATGTGCCAAAATGTTGAACACTTATTCTGCACAATATTTCAATATTTTTCAAAATTTTGTAGTTCAGCTATTAAAGTGTTATACAACTTTGGAAGATCACGTGTTATTGACAATCTCACTCCTTGTCAACAAAATTTTGTATTTAGTATTTAGCGTTTTTGAGGTACTTACTCTAAGTTCACAAAAGTCTCTGCAATTTGGCTCACTTGTCTTTTAGGCTTCACTTTGGGTATCGTACAACTAGCTTGAAGCATTGAGAAGAGCTCCTATCTTAAGTTTGGAGAGTTACCTATCATCAGCTTTAAATCTCGCTATTTTACAACGATTTTATTTTTTCATTGAAAAACAAACATAAAGCCTATGATTTTTCTTTATACTTATATTGAATTTTATATGCCTCCATTATCGATCACATTTTAATAATAATTCAAATTATTATTATTTTTTTTTACAGAAAACCTAATTTAAACAACACACGCATCCCTTGAATTTATATCATATAAATTCAGAGTATAAAGTCAATAGAGAAAAGAGGGAGAGAGAGCATTATCATTGAAAACAACAAAAATGTTAACCTTAATTTTACGCCTCATTACCCATACTTATGAATTTCATTATGGATTCAGTATGAAAATCACACATCGATTCCAGCAGGAGCAAGCAAGCAAAGCCAATCGTCAATCATAGACACAGTCATCTTCTGCCACATCATTGTAGACATCATCAGCTTGAACTTCAGCAAGCGATGGGGGAAAAACCTCATCATTGTCATCATCAAATCATTACATTAACAACATTGGCATTTGTATGGATGATCATCAGGGTAAATGATAATATTTATAGATGGATATAGACAAACAAAGGGATGCCAAGAAATATGTCAAGTGTAATACAATAGGCATAATATGGAATGCAGAATTTTAATCATTTGTGAGTGGATGGCAACGAAAGACCCTGTACCACGGTTTCCACAATTGGTAGAATTTTATCAAAATTGGTAGCTGATAGTGCTTAGATTTCGCTAGATGGTAAAATTCTTGGTATACTCCCAATTTCAAAATTCATTCATCCATTGAATTCCCTACCACTTATCTCGCAACAGCCATGTGTCCTTATATGAATCCCATATTCTTTGAATATTTCAACATGTGAACATGTGAAAACAAAGAGCATTTGTTATATGGAATATTGTATTGAATATATTTTGCCATAATTTGTAACCCATATATATATAGTCAGTGTAAATCCCTTATATAAAATCAGATGATGATAAAAATTATCATACAAATGTGTTTTACTTATTAACAATTTTTCAAAGACGTGTAATACTTAACAAATAAGCAAACCACAATAAAATCGACAACACAAATGATGACACGTATTATCCTTTAAGTGTCAATTGTATTTGTTGATGGTTTATACAAAAGGAGTGGTGGGTGTGAGTATGAGTGTGTACAAGAGAAATGTCTACGTGATTTGAGATTTTTGATATGGTATTTGTGTCTAGGCGTACATTATTAATAATAAGCTTTTATTTAAGACATGTGTAATATTATTATAAATTTTGAAGCTAAGAATACGAGGTAGGATAGAGAAAAGCTACCAAACTTAATTAAATCAAAATTTTATTTCAATTGAAATTTTTGTCACAATTTAACTTATATAGAAAATTGTTCAAATTTTTATTTCTTTAGAAAATTTTTTCAAAATTTTATTTCTATAGAAAATGTTGTCAAAATTTTAATGCTATAGACAATTTTGGCAAAATTTTATTTAATTACAAAAATTTTGTTAAAATTTTAGTCCTTCGGAAATTTTTGTAAAATTTTAATTCTATAAAAAAAATTTTGTCAAAATTTTATTTCTACAGAAAATTTTATCAAAATTTTATTTTTATAGAAAATTTTGTCAATATTTTAATTCTATAGAAAATTTTGGCAAAATTTTATTTAATTACAAAAATTTTGTCAAAAATATAGTACTTCGGAAAATTTTAATTCTATAAAAAAAATGTGTCAAAATTTTATTTCTATAGAAAATTTTATCAAAATCTCACTTCTACAGAAAATTTTGTCAAAATTATATTTCTATAAAAAATTTTATCAAAATTTTATTTCCATAGAAAAATTTGTCAAAATTTTATTTCTATAGAAAATTTTGTTACAATTTGAAAATTGTGTCAAAAATTTATTTCTATGACAAATTTTGTCACAATTTGAAAATTGTGTCACAATTTTATTTCTATGGAAAATTTCGTCAAAATATTATTTCTATAGAAAATTTTGTCAAAAGTTTATTTCTACAGAAACTTTTGTCAATATTTTATTTCTATAGACAATTTTATCAAAATTTTGTTTCAACAGAAAATTTTATTTCTATGGAAAATTTTGTCAAAATATTATATGCATATAGTGAAAATTTGACATCTATAGAAAATTTGGACAAAATTTTATTTCTATAAAAAAATTTGTCAAAATTTTATTTCAAATTTGGTCAAATTTTTAATTCTATACAAAATCTTGTTAAAATTTTATTTCTATAGAAAATTTTGTCAACTTTTAGTTCAAAGAAAATTTTGTCAAAATTTCACTTCGATAGAAAATTTTGTCAACATTTTATTTTTATAGAAAATTTTGTCAAAATTTCAATTCTATAGAAAATTTTGGCAAAATTTTATTTCATTACAAAATTTTGGAAAAATTTTATTTCATTACAAAATTTTGGAAAAATTTTATTTCATTACAAAATTTTGTCAAAATTTTATTTCTATATAAAATTTTGTCAAAATTTTACTTCTATAGTAAATTATATATTATACAAAATAATGCAAAATTTTAATTTTTATAGAAAAATTTTTCAAAATTTTATTTCTATAGAAAATTTTGGCAAAATTTTATTTCATTACAAAATTTATTCAAAATTTTATTTCTATAGGAAATTTTGTCAAAATTTTACTTCTATAGTAAATTTTGTCAACATTTTATTTCTACAGAAAATTTTGTCAAAATTTTATTTCGACACAAACTTTTATCAAAATTCACTTTGTATAGAAAATTTTATCAAAATTCTATTTTTATAGAAGATTTTATCAAAATTTTATTTCTATAGAAAATTCTATCAAAATTTTATTAATATAGAAAATTTTGTCAAAATTGTATTTCTATGACAAATTTTGTCACTATTTGAAAACTGTGTCAAAACTTTATAACTATGACAAATTTTGTCACAATTTGAAAATTTTGTCAAAATTTTATTTCTATGGAAATTTTGAAGAAATTTTATTTCTACAAAAAATTTGTCAAAAGTTTATTTCTACAGAAACTTTTGTCAACATTTTATTTCTATAGACAATTTTATCAAAATTTTGTTTCCATAGAAAATTTTATTTCTATTGTAAATTTTGTCAAAATATTATATATTTTGAAGAGATAGCCAAATTTGCCATCTATAGAAAAGTTGGTCAAAATTTTATTTCTATAGAAAATTTTTTTCAATTCTTATTGCTATAGAAAATCTTGTCAAAATTTTATTTCTATAGAACATTTTGTCAAAGATTTATTTCTATGGAAAATTTTGTCAAAATTTTATTTCATTACAAAATTTTATCAAAATTTTATTTCTATAGAAAATTTTGCCAAAATTTTACTTCTGTAGTAAATATTGTCAATGACAAGGGACACATTCCAGTGAAACCACTTAGGGGATCTTTGAAACCCTCAGAAATGTCACCAGCATTACTGCGGTGGGATAATCCACCGCTGAAAAACTTTTTGATGTTCGGTCATAGCAGGAATGGAACCCACGACCTTGTGTATGCTAACCATTGCACCACGGTGGCTCCAATTTCGACAGTGACTTTTATCAAAATTTTATTTCTATGTAAAATTTTATCAAAATTTTATTTCTATAGAAAATTTTATAAAAATTTTATTTCTATAGAAAATTTTATAAAAATTTTGTTTCTACAGAAAATTTTGTCACCATTTGAAAATTGTGTCAACACTTTATTTCTATGACAAATTTTGTAAAAATTTTATTTCAATCGAAATTTTGAAGAAATTTTATTTCTACAAAAAATGTTGTCAAAAGTTTATTTCTACAGAAACTTTTGTTAACATTTTATTTCTATAGACAATTTTATTAAAATTTTGTTTCTATAGAAAATTTTGTCAAAATATTATATGCATATATTGAAGAGATAGCCAAATGTGACATTTATAGAAAAGTTGGTTAAAATTTTATTTCTATAGAAATTTTTTTCAAAATTTTATTTTATATTTTGTCAAATTTGTATTTCTATACAAAATCTTATCAAAATTTTTTAAAAATATATAAATTTTAAGCTTTTTTAGTCGAAAAAGGGGTTGAATTATTTGTTGTTCTATAAAAATAAAATGTTGACAAAATTTTCTACAGGAATAAAGTTTACCACACATTGTTTAAGATCAAGCCTTGCCGGCTTCTAATTTCCCCCTCTATAGCCACCAAAATGTAAAAATTATTACAAATTGTGTTGAGTGAAAATTCCCTACATTGTGACCCTACAAGACGCTAAATATTAGAAAAACCCTACATATAGGGAATTTCCCCTACTTTTAGCAACACTGGCTGTGTTGATATTGCACCTACGGAGTTAGTATGCCACTAATATTGAGCCCATTATTAAAAAAGAGAAAATCGTTAAATTAGTGTGGGTAATAAATACAAATTTGTAAAAATCGAGCAATATTCTTTTGTAAGAGCTACAAGTACGTATAAGTACGATCGGCTAGTACATCAAAATTTGAAATTTGAGTAACATTGGTTAATAAATAAGAGTACTATGGCCAAATTTGGGAAAATCGAGCGATGCATATATATGGAAGCTATATCTAAATCTGAACCAATTTGCATAATATTTTGTGGGTTTGATTAATACCACAAAAGGTTACCTTGTGCAAGATTTGAGTAAGATCAGTTTAGAAATGAGGCCTGTATGGTCAAACATAAGGTTATTAGGGGCGAATTTTTCAAAATCGGGTGATACATATATGGGAGCTATATCTACATCTGAACCGATTTCGATGAAATTTTGCACATATAGTTAGTACTATAGAGGACTGGATCTAGCCAACTTTTAGTACGATCGGTTAATGAATAAGGGTTCTATGGCCAAATTTGGGAAAATCGGGCTATACATATATATGGGAGCTATATGTAAATCTGAAGCGATTTCGATGATTTTTTGCACATATAGTTAGTGCTATAGAAGACTACATTTAGCTAAATTTGAGTAAGATCGGTTGATAAATAAGGGGTTTATGGCCAAATTTAGAAAAATCGGGCGGTATATATATATGGGAGCTATAGTTAAATCTGAACCGATTTCGACGATTTTTTGCACATATAGTTAGTGCTACAGTAGATTATATTTAGCCAACTTTGAGTAAAATCGTTTGATAAATAAAGGTTTTGTGGCCAAATTTTGGAAAATCGGGCGATACATATATATGAGAGCTATATCTAAATCTGAACCGATTTGGAGAAAATTTTGCAGACTTCAAGGGCGATGGAAAAGATTACCTTTTGTAAAATTTGGTGACGATCCGTTTGAAAAAAAGCGCAACGTGACCCCATTTGTCGAAATCGGGCGATACATATATATGGGAGCTATATGTAAATTTGATCCGATTCCTTCCAAATTCAATAGCGTTCGTCCTTGTGCCAAAAAAAAACTCCCTATACCAAATTTCATCTAAATCGGTTTATAATTGTGACCGGAATCCTGTGAACAACAAATACATGGACAGACGGACGGACGGACGGACACCAAGCGCTAGATCGACTCAGGAGGTGATTCCAAGTCGATCGGTATATATTTTATGGGGTCTAAAATCAATATTTTTGTTAGGCACATTTTTTGGCCGATCAAACTTATTATACCCTGACCACTATGTGGTTTAGGGTATAAAAATCGAAAAGTTGATACACGTTTTCCATAGCTGAGAGGACCATTTTAGAGACCTCTCAGAAAGATTCCGGCCCACCTATGGTCTCAAACTTTTACTCAGATCTAAACATACAAAATTGGCGGAAATTTTGCTATTTGTGTTATCTCACCCTTTTATGCAATCAGATGTTTTTGATCCCTTTGTATGGGTGGTATGTGAAGGAGTGACCCATCAAACATGGCCCTTCAAAGTTTTGCCTTTCAACTATGCTTCCTACAATTTACATGCATTCATTGTATGGGATCGAAGCACTGTGCGATGGTCCGCCAAAAACCAAAAGTGATTGATATTCGATAAATGAAATTTGTCTTCTAATTTTAAGTTTAGGTAGCCCACACATCTCTCTAAAAAGTGTTTTATATTAAAAAAGACACCTCTAAGGCTCGGAATAAATACCAAAATTTTAATGGAAGATCAAAATCTATCTATCCTAGATAACTGTAACTATTTTTAGTGTAAATTCTGGAGCCCTTTTTTCTGGGAATTCACACCAAAATCCACTCCTGAAGGTATAAATATTTGTTCCCAAAAGGAGATGGCTTTTTTCGTCACATTTTCTAGCATGCATTTAAACAACATATCCCAGTGAACCTCGTATCTTCAATATTATGTAGCAATGGCCCATATTATATACAATATTAGTCATTATTTAAATATTGAATGAATGAATTGTCTTCTGTTTATTTTGTATTCATAACAATGTATTTTGGTTTGTAGTAAATATTTATAGATTTTTCCAAGATTATCCAGAACTAAGACAATATCAAGGAGCTAAAGGGCTTAAATATGATATACACCTACAAACACACGCCCACACACACAGACGCACATCATGGCATCAACAAACCAACAAGACAATGCAAACGATTTAATTTGTCTTGGAATTTCAAGATTGAACCGAATAGTCTGATATGGTTATCACGTACTCTATTACAATTGCCAAAGTGGAAACGTGTACGATGACATGATGAGGGTGGAAACGGATATGGAGATGGAGTTTAATGTGCGTGTAGTAAAGTATGGTTTTGGATTTTGACTGTAGCAAATCGATTTGGGAATCAAAGATATCAGAATTTATGCAGATTTTGTATTAAAATAAAATTATTAGAATATTGAAATTTATTTTAAAGGCAAATCTAATATTGTTGGATAAGTTAATTAATATTTCAATAAAATCGAAAGAAGTGAGTGCTCTATGCAAATCTGAACCAATATGGCTTATAAACAATTGGGCATCCTTAAAATAATTTCTTGTTTAACATTTGAATAAAATGTTTAAATAAATTTGATGGTCCAAATGGCAATTTTTGCTCTTCAACAGTCAAAAATTAAAACACACAAATGAAAGCTCTATATATTTTTTTTAACCCACCATCATAAAATGGGTATACTAACCTTGATGTTTGTAACATCGAAATATTAATCTCAGACCCGATAAAGTACGAGTATATATACTTTGGGTTGTGATGAAACTCTGGGTCGATATAGCGATGTCTGTCTGTCCGTTCGTCTCTTGAAATCACGATGCCACATGTAGTTGTTATTGATTTAGGTCAACTGGTATTGCAACTGGGTAATTTCAGACTACTTTCAGGTAAAGCTCCCATATAAACTGAAACCCAGATTTGGCTTGTGGACACTGCTATGAAAAATAGCATAGTTTTTTGGTAGATTGGTAGAATTCTTGATATTTTGGTACTTCACAAACTTCTATAGAAAGACTTTACTAAAAAAATAAAATTTTGACAAAATTTTCTATAGAAATAAATTTTTGACAAAACTTTTATAAAAATACAATTTTCACAAAATTTTCCACAGAAATAAAATTTTCACAAAATTTTCCACAGAAATAAAATTTTGACAAAAATTTCTATAGAAATAAAATTTTGACAAAATATTCTATAGAAATACAATTTTGACAAAATTTTCTATGGATATAAAATTTTGACAAAATTTTCCACAGAAATAAAATTTTGACAAAAATTTCTATAGAAATAAAATTTTGACAAAATTTTCTATAGAAATACAATTTTGACAAAATTTTCTATAGAAAATACAAAAAAACAAATTAAAAATTTGAAAAGTAAGTGAGAGGGAGTTTTCTGAATAACAAACTTGAAGTATTAGAAATTTTTACAAAATTCTCTATAGAAATAAAATGTTGACAAAATTTTCTACAGAAATCAAATGCTGACAAAACTTTCTAAAAAAATAAAATGTGAACAAAATTTTATATGGAAATCAAATTTGGCAAATTTTCTACAGAAATAAAATTTTAACAGAATTTTTCAAAGCAATAAAATTTTGACAGAATTCCTCAAAGAAATAAAATTTCGACAAAATTTTCTATATACATAAAATTTTCTATTTGAAATTTGAAAAGTAAGTGAGAGGGAGTTTTCTGAATAACAAACTTGAAGTATTAGAAATTTTTACAAAATTCTCTATAGAAATAAAATGTTGACAAAATTTTCTACAGAAATCAAATCCTGCAAAACTTTCTAAAAAAATAAAATGTTGACAAAATTTTATATGGAAATCAAATTTGGCAAATTTTCTACAGAAATAAAATTTTAACAGAATTTTTCAAAGCAATAAAATTTTGACAGAATTCCTCAAAGAAATAAAATTTCGACAAAATTTTCTATATACATTAAATTTTCTATATACATTAAATTTTCTATATAAATTAAATTTTGACAAAATTTTCTATATAAATAAAATTTTGACAAAATTTGCGTTAGAAATAAAGTTTTGACAACATTTTTCTTAGAAATAAAATTTTGACAAAATTTTCTATAGAAATAAAATTTTCTATAGAAATAAATTTTTTATTAAATTTTCTATAGAAATAAAATTTTTATTAAATTTTCTACAGAAATAAAATTTTTATTAAATTTTTAAATTTTCTATAGAAATTTTGACAAAACTTTTAATACAAATACAATTTTCACAAAATTTTCCACTGAAATAAAATTAAAACCAGTAAGGAAAGTCTAAAGTCGGGCGGGGCCGACTATATTATACCCTGCACCACTTTATAGATCTAAATTTTCGATACCATATCACATCTGTCAAATGTGTTGGGTGCTATATATAAAGGTTTGTCCCAATTACATACATTTAAATATCACTCGATTTGGACAGAATTTGATAGACTTTTACAAAATCTATAGATTCAAAATTTAAGTCGGCTAATGGAACACAATGTTAATTAAAAAAATATGGGAAACATTTAAATCTGAAGCAATCTTAAGGAAACTTCGCAAAAGTTTATTTATGATTTATCGCTCGATATATATGTATTAGAATTTTAAGAAAATTAGAGTCATTTTTTCAACTATTCGACTAAGCAATGGCGATTTTACAAGGAAAATGTTGCTATTTTGACCATATTTGTCGAAATCAGAAAAACATATATATGGGAGCTATATCTAAATCTGAACCGATTTCAACCAAATTTGGCACGCATAGCAACAATGCTAATTCTACTCCCTGTGCAAAATGTCAACTAAATCGGAGCAAAAAATTAGCCTCTGTGGTCATATGAATGTAAATCGGGCGAAAGCTATATATGGGAGCTATATCTAAATCTGAACCGATTTCAACCAAATTTGGCACGCATAGTTACAATGCTCATTCTACTCCCTGTGCAAAATTTCAATTAAATCGGAGTAAAAGATTGGCCTCTGTGGTCATATGAGTGTAAATCGGGCGAAAGCTATATATGGGAGCTATATCTAAACCTGAACCGATTTCCACCAAATTTGACACGCATAGCAATAATGCTAATTCTACTCCCTGTGCAAAATTTCAACTAAATCGGAGCAAAAAATTGGCCTCTGTGGACAAAGGAGTGTAAGTCGGGCGAAAGCTATATATGGGAGCTATATCTAAATCTGAACCGATTTGGATGATATTTTGCAAGTTTTTCGAGACTCATAAAATATTGGGATGTACGGAATTTGAGGAAGATCGGTTGATATACACGCCAATTATGACCAGATCGGTGAAAAATATATATGGCAGCTATATCTAAATCTGAACCGATTTTTTCCAAAATCAATAGGGATCGTCTTTGAGCCGAAACAGGACCCTATACCAAATTTTAGGACAATCGGACTAAAACTGCGAGCTGTACTTTGCACACAAAAATACATCAACAGACAGACAGACAGACGGACAGACAGACAGACAGACAGACAGACAGACAGACAGACAGACAGACAGACAGACAGACGGACATCGCTAAATCGACTCAGAATTTAATTCTAAGACGATCGGTATACTAAACGATGGGTCTCAGACTTTTCCTTCTTGGCGTTACATACAAATGCACAAACTTATTATACCCTGTACCACAGTAGTGGTGAAGGGTATAAAAAAAATCTTTAGAAATAAAATTTTTACAAAATTTTCTATGGAACTGAAATTTTGACAAAATTATCTAAGTTTGACAAAAATTTCTATAGAAAAAGAAAAGAAAACAATAAATTTCTATAGAAAATTTTTATAGAAATTAAATGTTGACAAAGTTTTCTGTACAAATAAAATTTTGAAAAAAAATTTCTATAGAAATAAAATTTTGACCATATTTTCTATAGAAAAAAAATTAAAAAATTTGAAAAGTAAGTGAGAGGGAGTTTTCTGAATAACAAACTTAAAGTAACAAATTACAAATTTCTTTATAGAAATAAAATTTTGATAAAATTTTCTACGGAAATCAAATGCTGAAAAAATTTCTAAAGAAATAAAATGCTGTCAAAATTTTATATTGAAATCAAATTTGGCAAAAGTTTCTATAGAAATAAAATTTTAACAGATTTTTTCAAGGAAATAAAATTGTTGACAATATTTTCTATATAAATGAAATTTTGACAAAATGTTCGTTAGAAATAAAGTTTTGACAAAATTCTTCTTAGAAATAAAATTTTGACAAAATTTTCTATAGAAATAAAATCTTGACTAAATTTTCTATAAAAAAAAATTTGACAAAATTTTCTATAAAAAAATTTGTCAAAATTTTCTATAAAAAAATTTGACAAAATTTTTTATGGAAATAAAATTTTAACAGATTTTTTCAAAGAAATAAAATTTTGACAAAAGTTTCGTTAGAAATAAAGTTTTGACAAAATTTTTCTTAGAAATAAAATTTTGTCAAAATTTTCTATAGAAATAAAGTTTTGACAAAATTTTTCATAAAAATAAAATTTCGACAAAATTTTCTATAGAAATAACATTTCGACAAAATTTTCAATGGGAATAACATTTTGACAAAAATTGTTATAGAAATAAAATTTTGACAAAATTTTTCATAAAAATAAAATTTTGACAAAATTTTCTATAAAAGTAAAATTTGAAAGTCTTAAATTGATAGAATTTTACTTTTGCTATGGATGTTGTCAGAAAAAATAATTTGTTTAATTTTAGAGTTTAAAAAGAAAATCCCCCAAATTTACTCTATTAAACCCTACCCTTCCCTAGCTCACACACTTAGTAAAAGTGTTCAGCTTCTGGTTAATAACAATTTACCCATACTCCCTCCATCACTGTGAAACGCTAGTTATGTTATAATTAACCTTTTGCCGATTTCACACATCGAATGAAAGCAATACACAGCTACCTTTTATAAGCTGTACAAAGATCATTATGTCTGAAACCTTGTGCCCTGTATACTTACAGAGGTTTTGGTTGATGGTGCGATATCATCGCATCGAATATGCAATCTTATAGAGGAAATGTCAACAAGTTACAACCTTGTCCTGTCACCATCAACAACACGTATCCGCCACAGACCACATTACACGCATATATTTTAACCTTCTCTTGCCATCAGATTCGCTCTCTCTGTCTCTTTCTTCCTGTTTTGGCAGTTCACAATGTAGGCGACAATCGTGTGGATGAGAAATAAAAACTCATTGTCATTTTTGTTTATGCTTGAGTATGGGGAGGAAAGAGAGATAATTGGGTATGTAAATGTGTTTATTTCACATCGTTGGGAACCCACATACATTCACTCAAACATATAAATTTAAGTTTAACTCATCTCACACACAATTGACTATAGGATTTTCAAATTTCTAGAGGGAATTTCGAAACGATATGAGGGTAAGCAAAAAGGCCTTTTTGTGGATTGCCACTCGAACCAAAAATAATCTGCCAAAATTTGAAGAAAAATTTCCCATAAAATTACCAAATAATAAAACTCATTTTTGGATTTTTTTGCTTATTATATAAAAAAACATTTCCTCTTTTATGATCACTCCTATTGGCAACAATTTATTTGGGTATATAAATATGCCTTGAATTATAAAATTGTCAAAGTTTTAAATATCTTTAGCTTGTACCAACCAGGGAAAATTGCTACTTTTACAAAAAGGTCGATCTTACCCACAATGATTACTTTGATAGAATGCCCTAAAACGAGAATTTACATTTTTAAATATGCTGACTTAATATTGACTTTAAAGAATTTTGTTTTTATAGAAAAATTCTTTTCTATAAGAAGTTTGGTCAAAGTTTTATTTCTATCGAAAATTTTGTAAAAAAATTATTTCTGTAGAAAATTTTGTCAAGACTTTATTTTGATAGAAAATTTTGTCAAAAACTTATTTCTATAGAAGCTTTCCACAACATTTTGTTTCTGTAGAAAGTTTTGTCAAGAGTTTATTTCTATAGAAAATTTTGTCAAAATTTTATTTCTATAGAAAATTTTGTAAAAAAAATTTCTATAGAAAATTTTGTAAAAATATTTTTTCTTAGAAATTTTTTTACAACTTTTTTCTATATTTATCGAAAATGTTGTCAAAATTTTATTTCTAGAGAAAATTTGGTCACAATTTTATATTTATAGAAAATTTTGTCAAAATTGTATTGCTACAGAAAATTTTGTCAAAATTTAATTTCTATAAAAAAATTTTGTCAAAATTTAATTTCTATAAAAAAATTTTGTCACAATTTAATTTCTATAAAAAAATTTTGTTAAAATTTTATTTCTATAGAAAAACTTGTCACCATTTTATTTCTATGGAAAATATTGTCAAAATTTTATTTCTATAGAATATTTTGTCAAAATTTTATTTCTATAGAAAATTTTGAAATTTTATTTCTATATAAAATTTTATAAAAATTTTATTTCTATAGAAATTTTTGTCAAAATTTATTTCTGCGGAAAATTTTGGCAAAATTTTGTTTCTATAGAAAATTTTAAACAAAATTTTATTTTTATAGAAAATTTTGTCAAGACTTTATTTTTATAGAAAATTTTGTCAAGACTTTATTTTTAAAAATTTTGTCAAAAACTTATTTCTATAGAAGCTTTCCACAACATTTTATTTCCGTAGAAGGTTTTGTCAAGAGTTTATTTCTATAGCAAATTTTGTCAAAATTTTATTCCTATAGAAAATTTTGTAAAAAAATCTTTTCTAAAAATATTTTTTCTATAGAAAATTTTTTACAACTTTTTTCTATTTCTATAGAAAATATTGTCAAAATTGTATTTCTATAGAAAATTTGGTCACAATTTTATTTCTATAGAAAATTTTGTCAAAAATGTATTTCTACACAAAATTTTGTCAAAATTTAATTTCTGTAGACAATTTTGATAAAATTTTATTTATAGAGAAAATTTTGTCTACATTTTATTTCTATAGAAAATTTCCTCAAAATTTTATTTCTATAGACAATTTTGACAAAATTTTATTTCTATAGAAAATTTTGTCAAAATTTTATTTCTATAGAAAAATTTGTCAACATTTTATATCTATGGAAAATATTGTCAAAATTTTATTTCTATAGAAAATTTTATCAAAATTTTATTTCTATAGCAAATTTTGTCAAAATTTTATTTCTATAGAAGCTTTCCACAACATTTTATTTCTGTAGAAAGTTTTGTCAAGAGTTTAATTCTATAGCAAATTTTGTCAAGATTTTATTTCTATAAAAAAATTTTGTTAAAAAAATTTCTATAGAAAATTTTGTATAAATATTTTTTCTATAGAAAATTTTGTACAACTTTTTTCTGTTTCTATAGAAAATGTTGTCAAAATCTTATTTCTATAGAAAATTTGGTCACAATTTTATTTTTATAGAAAATTTTGTCAAAATTGTATTTCTACAGAAAATTTTGTCAAATTTTAATATCTATAGAAAATTTTGTCAACATTTTCTTTCTATAGAAAATTTTGTTAAAATTTTATTTCTATAGAAAAATTAGTCACCATTTTATTTCTATGGAAAATATTGTCAAAATTTTATTTCTATAGAAAATTTTGTCAAAATTTTATTTCTATAGAAAATATAAAATTTTTTCAAATTTTATTACTACAGAAATTTTTTTTCAAATTTTTATTTCTATAGAAAATTTTGTCAAAATTGTATTTCCACAGAAAATTTTTTCAAAATTTAATTTCTATAGAAAATTTTGTCAAAATTTAATTTCTATAGAAAATTTTGTCAAAATTGTATTTCTACAGAAAATTTTGTCAAAATTTTATTTCTATAGAAAATTTTGTTAAAATTTTATTTCTATAGAAAAATTTTCATCATTTTATTTCTATGGAAAATATTGTCAAAATTTTATTTCTATAGAAAATTTTGTCAAAATTTTATTTCTATAGAAAATATAAAATTTTATCAAATTTTATTACTACAGAAAATTTTTTTCAAATTTTTATTTCTATAGAAAATTTTGTCACATTTTTATTTTTGTAGAAAATTTGGCAAAATGTTATTTCGGTAGAAAATTTTGTCAAAATTTTTTTCTATACACAATTTTATAAAATTTTTATTACTACAGAAAACTTTTTACAAAATTTTATTTCTATAGATTTTTTTTCAAATTTTTATTTCTATAGAAAATTTTGTCACATTTTTACTTTTATAGATAATTTTTTTCAAATTTTATTTCTATAGAAAATTTGTTTAAATTTTATTTCTATTAAAAATTTTAAACAAAATTTTATTTCTATAGAAAATATGAATAAAAATTTAATTTATATAAACAATTTTTCAAAATTTTATTTCTATAGATCATTTTGTCCAAATTTTATTTGCATAAAAAATTTTGTCAAAATTTTATGTCTATTGAAAAATTTGTCAAAATTTTATTTCCAAAAAAAAAAATTGTCACAATTTTATTTCCATAGAAAATTTTGTCAAAATTTCATTTCTATAGAAAATTTTGTCATAATGTTATTGCTATAGAAAATTTTGTCAAAATTTTACTTCTATAGAAAATTTTGTCGAAATGTTAGTTCTATAAAAAATTTTGTCAAAATTTTATTTCTATAGAAAATTTTGTTAAATTTTTATTTCCACAGAAAATTTTGTCAAAATTGGTCTCAAATGACTTGGCCTGCAATTGCCCACTGAATCGTGTTAGAACCTTGGACCCACCTCACGTCAATATCATGCCATTGGAAAATCGCCCACTTCTATCCCATCTACATATCCTCTGTATTCTCATCACATTGTATATCGATAATTTTAGCCCAATATAAGAGACAAAAATCACAAAATTGACTGACCCTATGCCTATGTTGAGTTCGACGACGTGTGGAATTGAGTTGCAGATGTTGACGATGATGATGGTGACATTGGTGACTCAACACACAAAGAAAAGTCGTTGATTATTGTGTGCTGTTCTGCAATATTGTGGCGTATTGTTATTTGTTGCTGCTGCATATCAATAGCCATGTTGCGCTGTGGTGTATTATTAAACGCCAATATTGGTTTTGCATTTTTTTTTTTTTCGGAGAATATTGGTGTTTTGTTTTTGTCTGGTTGCTCGCCCTCTTCCATTCGATTGTTTGTCTGATGGTTTGCTCAATGGAGTGTGAATGTGGTGATTGGTAATCTGGTTAACGATGGGCTGTGGCGAAAAGTTTATAGAATGATTGTGCAGTAGTATTGGGTATTTTTCTTTATTTAATGCAGATGTAGAATGTATAAGAGCACAGAGAAATGAACTGATCCAAGAAAGCCGTAGTTAAGTAACAAATTTCCTTTTAGAGAGTTTTAAGCTTGAAACTAGACTGAAGCAGATAGAAACTTTGGTCTTTTATACCAACTTACGAACATACTGTGTGAAATCTATGGGTCTAAATTTGTATTCTGACGGCCATAAATATCCGATTATGAGATAATCGAGCCTACAGTTTCTAGAATGACACTTTACTTACTGGGCGCTTACTGTTTCCATAATGACACCTGCGGGCCTACAGTTCATTATTTAGGTGGGCCAACAGTAATGAGACCAAAAGATATAAATATCGTTCGAGCCTACATTTTCTACACTGAAACATAATGGAATAAAGTTCCTATACCAAGGCCTTCGCGCCTACAATCAGACCAGAAGTTTCCATACATATGCCTCAGTGATTCAGTTCATATACTGAAATCTTCTGGTCGAGAGTTCCCATACTGAGGTTTTCACGCATACAGTTCTCACACTGAGATTTCCACGCCTTATTTCTCTGACTGCACTGATACCTCTGAACGAATAATTCATATATTGAGACATTCCGGCCTAAAGTTCCCATACTGACATCTTCGAACCTGCAATAGGAACTGTAGGCATTTGCGAGAACAGTTTCCTTAAAAGATCTGCAAACCTTTAGTTCCTATGCTGAAAACTTCCGGCCTGAGTTCCCACACTGAGATTTTTACGTCTACAGTTCTCACAATGGGTCCTGCGGATCTGCAAATCGGACATTTCGGCTTACATTTTTCCTATTCCGAAAAATTGTGGTCTGGAGTAATGTGGATGGTCGTATAGGATATAGGTCAATTGCCTGGAATTGTGGATGCCTACACAGCCGAGTCACATTTTTCCTATTCCGAAAAATTGTGGTCTGGAGTAATGTGGATGGTCGTATAGGATATAGGTCAATTGCCTGGAATTGTGGATGCCTACACAGCCGAGTCGCAATGTTGGTCCTCAGTCGTCGTCGATGTTGTATGTAGTGGTCCCTTATGAGGTTAGGTTAGGTTAGGTTAGGTGGCAGCCCGAAGTATCAGGCTCACTTAGACTATTCAGTCCATTGTGGCTATTCAGTCCATTGTGACTATTAGACTATTCAGTCCCTTATGAGGGGTGAAGGGGGCATTCGCTATCGGCATATCCTACATTACTCTAGACTTTCCATAGTGTGATTTTCATGCATATATAGTTCTCACACTGAAACCTCTAAAGCTACAGTTCACGTATTTATACATTCGGTCCTAAAGTTCCAATACTGATACAACTCCCATACATAGACCTACAGATCTTCATTTCCTATTCTGAAATCTTCTGGCCTAAAATTCGTATAGTGACACCATCGGGTCTATAATTTTCATACTGAGACATTTGACCCTGCACTTTCCTTACTGAGACCTCCAAACATGAAACTCTTTGAAAATCTTCGGGCACCGCACTTCCTTTACTGAGTTCCTATTCCGACATATTCAAACCTGTAGTCCATACTAGGACATTCGGACTTGCATTAATAATGACAGCAACGATTCCCATACTTAAGCCTTAGAACTCTCATACTTAGACACGCGGAGACCTCATAAGCTGCAGAGCATACACTGAGACCTTCGGTTCTAAAGTTACCACACTGACACATTCGTACTTTAAACTCCTGTACTGAAGTCTTCACGAGTACAGATCCCATACATATGCCAGCAGACCTTAAGTTCCTATTCTGAACCTTCTGGCCAAGACTTCTCATACTGAAACTTTGGGTCTGCATACTGAGACCTTTGGGTCTGCATTTTTCTAACTGGGACCTCCAAACACTAAGGTCCCGTAATGAGATCTTTGTACTTACTGAGAATTTCACTCCTATAATTCTCACACTGACACATTCAAAGCTTCAATTCAATGAGTCCTTCGGGGCTATATTTCTCATACTGAGACCATTGGTTCTGCACTTTCCTTAGTGAGACCTTTCACGGGTATAGTTCTCACACTAAGATCCTCGGACCTGCATTTCTCTTACTGAGCTCTCCGACTGCACTACACATGCTGAGACTTTCGCGCCAAAATATACCATATTGAGATCTTCGCGAGTTCAATTCCCATAACAAGATCTTACTATACTGAAGTATTCGTGCTCCCAAACTTGCAGACCTTAAATTCTTATTCGGAAACCCTCTGGTCTAGACTATTCTTCTCATACTGAGACCATTGGTCCTGCACTTTCCCTACTGAGACTTCCAAACATAAACACACTGAGATTTTCACGCCTATAGTTCTCACACTAAGACCCTCGGACATGCATTTTTCTTACTGAGCTCTCCGACTGCAGTAGACCTATCGCGCCTAAAGTTCTAACATTTAGACCTTCGCGAGTTTAATTCCAATGCTAAGACATGAAGGTCTTCTATTTCAATTCTGAAAACTTCTGTTCTAGATTTATCATATTGCCATCTTCCGTTCTACAGTTCTCTTAAGGATACGTATGAGCCTGCAGTTCTCGTATTGAAAAATTGGAAACTGCAGTTCCCATATAAGGACATTGGGTCTTGCACTTCCCATATTGGCACCTTCGGTTCTACAGTTCTCATACTGAGGCTTTTGGGTCTGCAGTTTTCATACTGCGACATTCGAACCTACAGTTCCCATAGAAGCACATTGGGACCTGCAGTTTCCATAATAAGACCATCGGGTTCTCAGTTCCCGTACTAAGCTATTACTAACCTAACCCTTCGACATTATACATGACTTTCGGGTTTGCACTTCTTTCTTGTTTTTTATTAACTTTTGGATAATTGACTTGCCAACAATATGAGAAAAAAATTGAGTTCATTCTCATATAACAAAAACACCTGTCTTAAAAAAATCATAATATCCCTTACTGGAATTCCAAATGTGAAGTTCAAATATTGAGTTCTTCGAGCCTTAAGTTCCCATTCTGACACCTTGAGTCCTGTAGATAATTCTCATACTAGACATCCGAACTTCTAGTTTCTTTGACACACTATCAAACCTGCAGTTCCTTTACTGAGACCTTTGGGCATACAATTCCTTTACTGATGGCCAAAGCTATTATCAACCCCAAGTTATTATGGAACCCGAAGCTACCATCGTACCCGAAACGACTGAGTGCTGCCCGATTCCATGTTAAGCTCAATGACAAGGGACCTCCTTTTTATAGCCGAGTCCGAACGGCGTTCCACATTGCAGTGAAACCACTTAGAGAAGTTTTGAAACGCTCAGAAATTTCACCAATAGTACTGAGGTGGGATAATCCACCGCTGAAAAACTTTTTTTTGGTGTTCGATCGAAGCTGGAATCGAACCCACGACCTTGTGTGTGCAAGGCGGGCATGCTAACCATTGCACCACGGTGGCTCCCATTTATTTACTAAGGCTCAAAGCTAATACCAATTCCAAGATATTATGGAACTCGAAGCTACCATCGTACCCGAAGCGACTACCACTTCCTATGGAAATGAAGCTGAGGATAGCCCACTACACCAGACCACCTCAATAGGTCATCTCAGCGATTGCAACAACACTGAACTGTGGGAGGCTCCCTAAGGCGTATTGAAAGTTTCCAAAGGATCCCATCGGACTTAAAGTTCCCATTCGGGCACCTTCGAAGCTGTACATAACTCTCATACTAGGACATCCCTTTGTGACACTTTCAAGTCTGCAGTTCCCTTACTGAGAACTTTGGGTATACAATTCCATTACTGAGGCCCGAAGCTATTACCAACCCCATATTATTAAGGAGCCCAAAGCTACCATCGAACCCAAAACAAAGACCACATCTAAGATGGAAATGATCCTGAGAATAGACCACTAGACCAGACCACCACTATGGGTCATCTCTGCGACTGTAACAACATTAAACTGTAGCCTCATTAAGGCGTATAGAAATCTAAAGATCCCAAAGGATCTCATTGGACCTAAAGTTCCCATTCTGACACCTTAGACACTGTAGATAGTTCGCATACGAGGACATTCGGGTTTACAGTTCCTTTGTGACACTTTCAAGCCTGCCGGTCCTTTACTAAGACCTTTGGGCATACAATTCCTTTACTGATGCCCGAAGCTATTATCAACCTCAAGTTATTATGGAATCCGAAGCTACGTTAGAACCCGAAACGACTAGCACATCCAAATCTGCAATGTAAATGAAGCTGAGGATAGACCTCTTCACTAGACCACCTCTATGGCCATCTCAGCGACTGCAACAACATTGATCTGTAGCCTCACTAAGGCGTGTAGAAATCTAAAGCTCCCAAAGGATCCCATCGGACTTAAAATTCCGAAGATGTCCGAACCTTCGACCCTGTAAATTGTGCACATACTAGGACATTCCGGCTTACAGTTCTTTTGTGACACTTTCAAGTCTGCAGTTCCTTTACTGAGACCTTTGAGCATACAATTTCTCCTACCACATCCACTGGAAATAAAGCTGAGGATAGACCTTCACCAGACCACCTCTATGGCCATTTCAGCGACTGCAACAACATTGAACTGGAGCCACCGTGGTGCAATGGTTAGCATGCCCGCCTTGCATACACAAGGTCTTGGGTTCGAATCCTGCTTCGACCGAACACCACAAAGTTTTTCAGCGGTGGATTATCCCACCTCAGTAATGCTGGTGACATTTCTGAGGGTTACAAAGCTTCTCTAAGTGGTTTCACTGCAATGTGGAACGCCGTTCGGAATCATCTATAAAAACGAGGTCCCTTGTCATTGAGCTTAACATAGAATAGGGCAGCACTCAGTGATAAGAGAGAAGTTTACCAATGTGGTATCACAATCGACTGAATAGTGAGCCTGATACATCGGACTGCCACCTAACCTAACCTAACCTAGCCTAGCCTCATTAAGGCGTGGAGAAATCTAAAGTTCCAAAAGGATCCCATCGGCCTAAAGTTCCGAAGGTGTCCGAGTTTTCGACCCTGTAGATAATTCTCATAATTGGACATTGGAGCTTACAGTTCCTTTGTGGCACTTTCAAGCCTGCAATTCCTCTACTAAGACCTTTGGGCTTACAAATCCTTTACTGATGCCGAAGCATTTATCAACCCCAAGTTATTATGGAACCCGAAGCTGCCATCGTACCCGAAACAACTACCACATCCAAATCTACGATGTAATAGAACCTGAGGACAGACCACTGCAACAACATTGAACTGTAGCCTTTTAAAGGCGTGTGGAGACCTAAGGATCCCGTCTGGCCTAAGGTTCCCATTCGGACTCCTTCGAAGCTGTAGTTCTCATACTAAGACATTCGGGCTTACAATACCTTTGTGAAATTTTCAAGTCTGCAGTTGCTTCACTGAGATCTTTGGGCATACAGTTCCTTTACTGAGGACCGAAGCCAACCCTAATTTATTATGGAATCTGAAGCTTCCATCGAATCCGAAATGACTACCACATCCTGTGAAAATGAAACTGAGGACAGACCATCACCATGGATACTCTCTGCGACTGCAACAACATTGAACTTTAGCCTCACAAAGGTATCTAGAAACCAACCCACAGCCAACCAAATGTCTTATCACCTTCCACTCACTGGTTTAAGACCAGCCCTTCAGTTACGGACTGGTCTCATCCTCCATAACCTAACCTAACCTAACCTTCCACTCACTTACGTCTATGACAAATACGCCGACAAATTCTCCAGTTCTCGCAATTCTACTACGAGACAACCCCTTAAGCGTATTGTAGAGAATTTTTCAACTTTAACACAGGCAGATTGTAAAAATACTTTCCGAAGAGACTTGGAGATGGCCGAACTTACCGCACCAGATGGGAGAACCAGAGAGATGAAAAACAAAATCCTCACTACAAGAGAGGGACAGTCGGTAAGGAGATGGACAGCTAAAAGATTAGAAGAACCAAATTAAGATCGCAAACGACGCTTTAATCCATACTCCTACTATTCTCTGAAAATACTATTAACTCTCAAAATTGGGGCATAAAAGGGTTAAAATCCCTTTGCCGTCATTATCCATGCCAAAACTTCCGAAAGACTCCACGCCCCATAGTTAACTATGTATTTTGTTTATTCGTTTTTACCCATATGCGTGTGACCAACCTCGTATACGATTTGGTATTTGTGCAGATGTATGCGATGTTCATGAATATCTCTACATAATCGAGGTTTATTTGGTTTTGGTATTTTGTGTAAAATTGTGTTGAAAATTAAACCACAACATTTAATGACAACCTAATTATGCGTACAAACGATTTATAAATATTTTATACTATGTGTAAGTCACTTTGTTCTTTATCGCATGACTGCATGCTATGCGATCACGGACGTCCCGCGTCTCGCAACTCCCTGACATCGAGTGTCAAATCATTTCAACTGAGATATCTCAGGGCTGGCGGTGTGAATGCGTGAAGCCTAGGTGGTATCCGCAAAGGTGTCGACGCAAGAGGTGCGAAATTATGTGGTTACCTAGTGGATATGAACACTGCGCTCCGCTGCCTGGTGAAAAATAGTGTGGTCTTCTAGGAGGCTAGTACCATAGTGGGTCGAGGTTTTTGATTTTTGGCTATAAATGACTGATTAAAATTATGCGGTTAAATTTATAGGCCTAGGTAGTCTTAGAATTCGCTCTTTGGTGTTATTTGATAAGGGGGAGATGTTGGTGTATTTGCGTTGGAATGGTTAAATGGGTGCGTGTGAGTGTGCGTGTGCCAGAGAGCGCTTTGGTGTGCGAGTTGATAAACATTTCCTTGTGGTTCATTTGGTTTTTGATACGAATATAATGGAATTTATTATTTGTCAGAATGAATCCTTTATCATGGCATCTCAATGCTTTTGCTATCGGACGGGGTAGAGTGAGCTATAGGGTTTAATACTGATATGGAAATGTTCAATAGAGTAAAGAAGAAGATGTGAGTGTATGTAACATATGTGTGTACGGTTTAATAATTTGGACTTTAGTTTGATTTACTATAATTTAAGTTAGGTTATACAGGATGACATCAAATCTCTTAGAAAGGGATTTGGTTTCCAATTAGACCATGTTGGCCTGTTCTGAGTCCTCACAGTTTTCTTCCTTTCCTCTTCATTATCTATCTTCTTCGGCCAGGATCAATCCCATCTTATTTGCGTTTTCAACAGGGTTTCTAGGTTTTCTACCGAGAAGCCTTGATAAAGGCAAGTATCTCTTTCAGATTACAGTCCCGGACATCAGTAATATCCTGAAAGAAAAAGCAACCCAGAATCCTGTTTATTATAAAAGATAATGCTGGACACTAGCACAGCAAATGGTAGGAGTCTTATTATCAATCATTAAGCATGCTCACAATTCCACCACAGGAGCCACCGTGGTGCAATGGTTAAATAGCATGCCCGTTTCGACCAAACACCAAAAAGTTTTTAAGCGTTGGATTATCCCACCTCAGTAATGCTGGTGACATTTCTGAGTGTTTCAAAGCTTCTCTAAGTGGTTTCACTGCAATGTGGAACACCGTTCGGTCTCGGCTAGAAAAAGGAGGTCCCTTGACCATACCAGTGTGGCCACACCGTAAAAGTGTAAGCAAATCTTTATACAGAAAGCTCATCAATATTGAGCGTGAGAATCATATACGATTTTTACAAATAAAAAAAATATCTTTTGACGAAAATCAACTATACAATTCCATTACTGAGGCCCGAAGCTATTACCACCCCAAATTATTAAGGAGCCCAATGCTACCATCGAACCCAAAACGACTACTACATCCAAATCTATCTATCTATCTTCTAAGATGGAAATGAACCTGAGAATATACCACTAGACCAGACCACCACTATGGGTCATCTCTGCGACTGTAACAACATTGAACTGTAGCCTCATTAAGGCGTATAGAAACCTAAAGATCCCAAAGGATCTCATTGGACCTAAAGTTCCCATTCTGACAACTTCGACACTGTAGATAGTTCTCATACGAGGACATTCGGGTTTACAGTTCCTTTGGGACACTTTCAAGCTTGCAGTTCCTTTACTAAGACGTTTGGGCATACAATTCCTTTACTGATACCCGAAGCTATTATCAACCCCAAGTTATTATGGAACCCGAAGCTACAATCGTCCCCGAAACGACTACACTGTTAGAAAAATAAGTTTTCATATGTTCCGATATAAACAAAATGTGTTTTGGGCACAATTTTTAAACACAATATATTTAAGTGCAAACATGTAATGTTCCTAAACTAACACTAAATGTTTGGGAAACATATGTTAATATGTTAAAATATATTATTTTTGGGGTATGAATGTTTTATAAAAATAATATGTGTGAATGTAAATATATATAAATTTACAAATTTCGTGTAAACATGTATATGTTGTGATATTTTATTCAGAGAGCGGCAGAGAGAGAGTATAGAGAAAGAAATAGAGATGGAAACCGGGAGAATAGACATTTGAAAAAAAAAAAAACAGCATGTGTTTTCGCCTTGAGAGCAGCATTTTATGTATGTATGGGCATGTGTTTTGTTTATCTTTTGGCATTATGGGCACAATTTTTTTTCTTGGTTCGTTAAAAGAAATCGGAACGTATGCTAACTACAGCTCCACGTGGCCAACAAATGTATGTTTCTGTTAAATAATGTTATGTTTGCATGGGCTCGTGAGCGCTGCAAGCTATGCTATATAAATGTAACTTATAACGATAATTGTCTATTGGTGATTATAACAGCTACGTAGTCCAGTGGTAGTATGTTGGCTTACAAATTGCATGGTTCCCGGTTCGATTCTTCGTCCAGGCGAAAGGTAAAATTTAAAAAAATTATTAAATTGAATAAATTCTTCAACATTATATGTATTACAGAAAAAGGTGCCAAGAACTAAAAATTTCGTGGAAGTGAAAATTATGTAAGGGAATGGGGAGAAAATTCTTCCAAGCATATAATATTTTTGGGCTCCAAATGCTTTCAAACATATAATATGTTCACATAAAACAAACATAATAATGTTTCGGCAATATCCAATAATATATGTGTTTCCTGCAAAATATGTTTGGAACATATGTTAGAGAAGCGATTTTTTTAAGGGTGTACCACATCCAAATCTAAGATGTAATAGAACCTGAGGACAGATCACTGCAACAACATTGAACTGTAGCCTTTTGAAGGCGTGTAGAGACCTAAGGATCCCCTCGAACCTGTAGCTCTCATACTAAGACATTCGGGCTTACAGTACTTTTGTGAATCTTTCAAGTCAAGTCAATGGGCTAACGTGGTGCAATGGTTAGCATGCCCGTTTCGTCCAAACACCAAAAAGTTTTTAAGCGTTGGATTATCCCACCTCAGTAATCCTGGTGACATTTCTGAGAAGCTTCTCTAAGTGGTTTCACTGCAATGTGGAACGACGACTATAAGCTAGAAAAAGAGGTCCCTTGACCATACCAGTGTGACCATACCGTAAAAGTGTAAGCAAATCTTTATACAGAAAGCTCATCAATATTGAGCGTGAGAATCATATACGATTTTTACAAATAACAAGTATATACGGCCGTAAGTTCGGCCAGGCCGAAGCTTATGTACCCTCCACCATGGATTGCGTAGAAACTTCTACTGAAGACGATGGCAAGGTATTTTAAAACTTCCTAACACCGTAATATATACCACATAGTCCATACGTGGTATATATTAAACTAAAAAAGGCCGATTAAATACGTATATAATTAAGTTTAAAGTTTCTTTAGAAATAAAATTTTGACAAAATAAAATTTTGACAACATTTTCTATAGAAATAAAATTTTGACAACATTTTCTATAGAAGTAAAATTTTGATAAAATTTTCTATAGAAATAAAATTTTGACAACATTTTCTATAGAAATAAAATTTTGACAACATTTTCTATAGAAATAAAATTTTGCCAAATTTTCTATAGAAATAACATTTTGACAATGTTTTCTATAAAAATAAACTTTTGGTAGATTATTTTTGGCTCGAGTGGCAACCATGATTATGAACCGATATGGACAAATTTTTGTGTGATTGGGGAACGGCTATATATAACTATAGACCGATATGGACCAATTTTGGCATAGTTATTACCGGCCTTATACTAACACCACGTTGCAAATTTCAACTGAATCAGATGAATTTTGGTCTTCCAAGAGGCTCCAGAGGTGATCGGTTTATATGGGGGCTATATATAATTATGGACCGATATGGACCAATTTTGGCATGGTTGTTAGAGACAATATACTAACACCACGGACCAAATTTCAATCGAATCGGATGACTTTTGCTCCTCTAACATGCTCCGGAGGTAAAATCTGGGGATCGGTTTATATGGGGGCTATATATAATTATGGGCCGATGTGAACCAATTTTTGCATGGTCATTAGAGAACATATACCAACACCATGTACCAAATTTCAGCCGGATCGGATGAAATTTGCTTCTCTTAGAGGCTCTGCAAGCCAAATCTGGGGGTCAGTTTATATGGGGGCTATACGTAAAAGTGAACCGTTATGGTCCATTTGCAATACCATCCGACCTACATCAATAACGACTACTTGTGCCAAGTTTCAAGACGATAGCTTGTTTCGTTAGGAAGTTTGCGTGATTTCAATAGACGGACGGACGGACGGACATGCTTAGATCGACTCAGAATTTCACCACGACCCAGAATATATATACTTTATGAGGTCTTAGAGCAATATTTCGATGTGTTACAAACGGATGATGGATGTCCATAACGATGTTATCGCTGCCTCGTGCACCTTGCTTAGCCAGCACATCTGCTGCTCATTACCCCTTATTCCATAATTGTCAGGTACCCAGCACAGAGTAATATTATGTTGCTCAATGAGAGCTCTAAGCTCTCTATGACAGCGGCTGAATACCTTCGACGTTATGTTTGCATTATCCAAGGCCTTTCTTGCTGCCTGTCTGTCGCTGAAGAAGTGAATATCGCTTCTGAATATCGATCACATCAACAGGAGCTCCGAAGCTTTGGCAAATACCACCGCCTGAAAGATCCTGCATGTGCTGTTCATTTTATATGACTCCCTTATTCCTAACTCTTCGCAGTAAATACCACTGCCCGTACCATCATCCATTTTCCATCCATCCGTATAAATAATCAGATCTTCAAAATGTAAACGCCTTTGTTCCCCACCCAATATACTTGGGAAAATCAATCTCAGATTGTGCTCATATATATGCTGAGTCACCATATAGTCCGTCGTTAAGTGATGCTCAACTGAAGCAACAAGTTCCGTGTGCCTGCAGATCGCGATTCCAAGCGAGTCTAGGCTTTTCAGCCTCATGAGTACCACTTCAGCTATCTTCCTGATATGCAGATCACGCGGGCAAATGGGAGTGTTAATGCCTTCAAAGTTGCAGTGGCCGTTGTTCTCATTGCACTAGTCATAAAAATAAGAGTCATTCTGTTTATCCTGTGAATTTCCGTATATGATTTCTATAAATCGTAATGATCCACCATATCTGGCATCTGGTCTTATAACCGCATTAAAATGCCAGAGAAAGAAGGATGGTTTCATTCCCCTGCATTCCTCGACCAGCTTTTGGCATGCATACAGTGCCGCATCGGGCTTTTCTAAAAGAACTGCCGTATTTGCCAGCCAGTTTAGTCTGAAATCCAAGACCTTGGACGATTTCGAAAGGGTCAATTTGGTTGCTTGAAATTGTGGGTTCTTGTACCCGGTGGTACGCAGTGTTCGTATATAGCCTCTAGCACCCATGTAAAAATTGGTGCATATTGGGCCATAATTATAGACACCCCCATATAAATCGATCCCAAGATTTGATTTTCGGAGCTTTCTGGAGGTGTATTTTTCATGCGAGGGTACATAAGATTCGGCCTAGGCGAATTTATGGTCGTATAAACTTGTTTTTTTTTTAATTCTGACAAATATTTGCCCAGTGTTACCATACCGTAAAAGTGTTAGCAAAGTTTTATATATAAAGCTCATCAATATTGAGCATGAGAATCATATAGGATTTTTACAAATAAAAAAAAATCTTTTGACGAAAATCAACTCTGATAATTAAATGACAATATTTGATTAACTTAAGTCTAAAGCACAGAAGGCTTTATGGACTCTTTTATGACCTCTGATCTCGGAGTTGTCTTCGATTTTGTTTTCTGTTTTCTCCAAACTATTTTGGTGTGCTGAAAGACATCTTCTTTTCAATTTAATTTAATTTGATTTAGAGCCAAACATTCTCTTTCACATAGCTACTGTCTGAGATTGCACACCAAAAAAAAAAACGAAATTTGCAAAATACTTGCAAAAAAATAAATGTTTTACCCTCTTATGGTTAATTTTTTGTGTTTTTTTCTTTTTTGTTTTCATACCAACATTGCTTGAATGAAAAATAAAAAAAAGCTACAGGACAAGCTTTGAAGGAAAACAAGATGAACAAAAACACCGTGTATCTCCAGGGAGTTTTGATATCATTACCTTGATTAGTTAGTCTGCCATTTGGTGCTGAGTTTACCTTTAGCGCGGTTGCAAGCTGAGTTGTTTTTACCACCGTTGAGTTTTTCAGACGAAAAGTTGAAAAGTTTTTAATATTGTTTGTGGCTTTTAGCGTTGTAATCGCCTAAATGTGTGTATGTGTGTGTGTGTGTGGGCAAACAAACTGTTTTAGATAAATCAGCAGTCAGTTGGGGCACTTAGTAGTCAGTCTGTCCCCATATATATGATGGTGATGCACTTTGGAGGTCATTCCGTATATGAAATTGAAATCACTTTTCTAGACCATGCTTTAAAGGGGGGGGGGGGGGATATTAACTTTGTCATTCCGTTTGTAACACATCGAAATATTGCTCTAGGACCCCATAAAGTATATATATTCTAGGTCGTGGTGAAATTCTGAGTCGATCTAAGCATGTCCGTCCGTCCGTCCGTCTGTTGAAATCACGCTAACTTCCGAACGAAACAAGCTATCGACTTCAAACTTGACACAAGAAGATGTTATTGATGTAGGTCAGATGGTATTGCAAATGGGCCATATCGGTTCACTTTTACGTATAGCCCCCATATAAACTGACCCCCAAATTTGGCCTCTAAGAGAAGCATATTTCATCCGATCTAGCTGAAATTTGGTACATGGTGTTAGTATATGGTCCCTAACAACCATGCAAAAATTAGTCCATATCGGTCCATAATTATATATAGCCCCCATATAAATCGATCCCCAGATTTGACCTACGGAACAGCGTTGCCAGAATTGTTTCACAAAAAACCGCCAGATTTGCCCAAAAAAAGCTAAAACAAGCATATATACAGTAGTAAGTTCAGCCGGGCCGAATCTTAACATAAATACCCACCACCATGAATCAAATATAAAGAGTGATACGGTCAAAATTTGGTCAATATAAACTTGACGTATTTCTTTCAATTTTGCATTTAAAAAACCTTAACACCCCTCATTTTGAAGGTGTGTGTGTGTGTAGAATGTTGCTCCTATTTTGATTTTGGAATTCACTCTTCAGTTGTCAAAATTCCGTCCTTCAGTTGTCAAAATTCCGTCCAAGCGATTGCTCGCGCATCGCGAAAATCCGAGCTACTCGCACGCAAAGCTGGCAAAATCGCTAAAAGTTGCCAAATCAACCGTTACAAATATAATTAAAGTGTTTGGGGAACGTTTGTCGACAGTCAGGAAGTCTTAATGGGGGGGAAATCGAAAACCGGAAGCCGCTGAGACGACAAAGAGAGTTGCTGGTAGTTTCAAGCGAAACCCTAACCTCTCTCTCCGAGATGCCGCAAATAAGCTGTGTGTATCGTCTACAACCGTGCATCGCGCCAAAAAACAAGCCGGACTATCGACTTACAAGAAGGTAGTGACTCCAAATCGCGATGATAAACAAAATACGACGGCCAAAGCGCGATCCCGGAGGCTGTACACGACGATGCTGACGAAGTTTGACTGCGTGGTAATGGACGACGAAACCTACCTCAAAGCCGACTACAAGCAGCTTCCGGGACAGGAGTTTTATACGGCAAAAGGAAGGGGAAAGGTAGCAGATATTTTCAAACACTTAAAACTGTCAAAGTTCGCAAAGAAATATCTGGTTTGGCAAGCCATCTGTACCTGTGGCTTGAAAAGCAGCATTTTCATAGCTTCCGGGACTGTCAACCAAGAAATTTACGTGAAAGAGTGTTTGAATAAACGTCTGCTGCCTTTCCTGAAGAAACACGGTTGTTCCGTACTGTTTTGGCCGGATTTGTCATCTTGCCATTACGGTAAAAAGGCCATGGAGTGGTACGCCGCCAACAACGTGCAGGTGGTTCCCAAGGACAAGAACCCTCCCAACACGCCAGAGCTCCGCCCAATTGAGAAATACTGGGCTATTGTCAAGCGGAACCTAAAGAAGACCAAAAAACTGCTAAGGACGAGCGGCAGTTCAAGGCAAACTGGCTTTCTGCGGCGAAGAAGGTGGACAAGGTGGCTGTACAAAATCTGATGGCAGGTGTCAAGCGTGAGGCCCGGCAATTCGGATTTGGAAAAGCGAAAGCCTAACTGAATATTTTTCCTGAATTTTATACTAATTGAACTTGAAAAAGAAATTTAATTTGATTTTTTAAATAAACGATTTCACCGATTTACACGCGTTTTCCCTTGACCAAATTTTGACCGTATCACCCTTTAATAATTTACTTTGAAAATGCTTAGTTGTGGCGGGTTACTTGATAGTATATAGAATTTCAGACAGATATTCTCCCAAGCAGATAAGTTCAACCAGTGCGCTTCCCGATGATAAATTTAAAGATTCTACTTATGAAGACTAGACCAGATTCTGGATTTATAAGAACCAATTTTGTTTGAGTTTTAGAGAAAATATAAACATATCGTATTTAAATGGTTACGAAGAGTAAAATATGGAACGTTTGCTTTCAATTTCATGCAATTTTTATGATCAGTGCGCCTGCTATACCCTCAAGAAGTGAAATCGGCCTATATCGATGCCTTACCAAATGGACCGGTAAAAATAAATGCGATACAGATTTTTGAGGGTTAAGACACATGTTCGGGCAAATCGTATGAAAACTGCTGTTGCTAGAAGCCCAATGAGGTAAATCGGGAGATCGGGGCTATACCAAAACATGGCTCGATACACACCATATTCGGTTGACATATTTGTGGTCCTAAAATACCTCTAGGTTTTCAATTTCCGGCAAAATGGATAAAAACTACATATTCTAGCAGCCCAAGAAATAAATTTTGGGAGGTAGGTCTATATTTGGGAGGATTTGGTAGGTAGGAGTTACCGTGGTGCAATGGTTAGCATGCCCGCCTTGCATACACAAGGTCGTGGGTTCGATTCCTGCTTCGACCGAACACCAAAAAGTTTTTCAGCGGTGGATTATCCCATCTCAGTAATGTTCGTGACATTTCTGAGATTTTCAAAGCTTCTTTAAGTGCTTTCACTGCAATGTGGAACGCCGTTCGGACTCGGCTATAAAAAGAAGGTCCCTTGTCATTGAGCTTAACATGGAATCGGCACTCAGTGATAAGAGAGAAGTCCACCAATGTGGTATCACAATGGACTGAATAGTCTAAGTGAGCCTGATACATAGGGCTGCCACCTAACCTAACCTAACCTAACCTAACCTAACCTAGGTCTATATGGAGGCTATACCAAAATATGGACCAATACTTTGGTAAAAACTACGAATTCTACAAGCCCAAAACGTATAGTCGATAGATCACTCTATATGGGGGATATACCCAAACATGGACCAATAAGCACCATTTTTGGCACACGTTTTGATGGTCCCAAAATACCTCTAGAGTTCCAATTTCAGGCAAATTGAATAAAAACTACGAATTTTAGAAACCCAAGATGTAAAGTCGGGAGATCGGTATATAAGGGGGCTACACCAAAACATTGACACCCCATTTGCGACACACCTATTTGTGGTCCCAAAATACGTCTAGATTTTCGGTATCAAAAAAATGGGAGAGTAAATACAGTTTCTAGAGGCCCAAGAAATAAAATCGGGAGATCGGTCTATATGGGGGCTATACCAAAACATGGACCGATACACTCCATTTTTGATACACATTTTTGTGGTCATAAAATACTTCAGATTTTCAATTTCAGGCAAATCGGATAGTAAATACAGTTTCTAGAAGCTCACAAAGTAAAATCGGGAGAACGGTCTATATAGGGACTATATGGAAACATGGAGTGATACACCCCATTTTTAACACACCTTTTTGTGGTCACAAAATACCTTTAGATTTTCAATTTCAGACAAATCTGATAGTAAATACAGTTTCTAGAAGCCCAAGAAATAAAATTGGGAGATCGGTCTATATGGGGGCTATATCAAAAGATGGACCGATATGCCCCACACCTATTTGTGGTCCTATAATACCTTTAGATTTCAAATTTCAGGCAAATCGAATAGTAAATACAGTTTCTAGAAGCCCAAGAAGTAAAACGGGAGATCGGTCTATATGGGGGCTATACCTAAACATGGACCGATAGGCACCATTTTCGGCACACCTTTTTATGGTCCTAAAATACCTCTAGATTTCCAATTTCAGACAAATCTGATAGTAAATACAGTTTCTAGAAGCCCAAGAAATAAAATCGTGAGATCGGTCCATATGGGGGCTATATCAAAAGATGGACCGATAGGTACCATTTTCGGCACACCTTTTTACGGTCCTAGAATACCTCTCGATTTCAAATTTCAGGCAAATCGGAATGTAAATACAGTTTCTAGAAGCCCAAGAAATAAAATTGGGAGATCGGTCTATATGGGGGCTATATCAAAAGACCACACCTATTTGTGGTCCTATAATACCTTTAGATTTCAAATTTCAGGCAAATCGAATAGTAAATACAGTTTCTAGAAGCCGAAGAAGTAAAACGGGAGATCGGTCTATATGGGGGCTATACCTAAACATGGACCATTTTCGGCACATTTTTTTGGTCCTAGAATACCTCTAGATTTTCAATTTCAGACAAAACTGATAGTAAATACAGTTTCTAGAAGCCCAAGAAATAAAATCGGGATATCGGTCTATATGGGGGCTATATCAAAAGATGGACCGATAGGTACCATTTTCGGCACACCTTTTTATGGTCCTAGAATACCTCTCGATTTCAAATTTCAGGCAAATCGGAATGTAAATACAGTTTCTAGAAGCCCAAGAAATAAAATTGGGAGATCGGTCTATATGGGGGCTATATCAAAAGATGGACCGATATGCCCCACACCTATTTGTGGTCCTATAATACTTTTAGATTTCAAATTTCAGGCAAATCGAATAGTAAATACAGTTTCTAGAAGCCCAAGAAGTACAACGGGAGACCGGTCTATATGGGGGCTATACCCATGACCCTAAAGGTCAGTAAGGACCACAGCGAGTCAGAAGGGACTCCAAGTTAGTTAGTCGAGATGAGTCAGGAGGGACCCCGTTGAGCCAGTAAGGGCTCCGCGGAACTCGATAGGGTTCAACATATATCAACAAATGGGTCAGAAGGGACTCCATATACTCCGTTGAGCCAAAAAGGCTTAAAGTTCCAGAAGTCAGAGTATGGGACTCCAAGTTAGTTAGTCGAGATGGGTCAGGAGGGACCCCGTTGAACCAGTAAGGGCTCCGCGGAACTCGATAGGGTTCAACATATATCAACAAATGGGTCAGAAGGGACTCCATATACTCCGTTGAGCCAAAAAGGCTTAAAGTTCCAGAAGTTAGAGTATGGGCGCATCGTGTGTTTTAGAAATGGGCCAGAAAGGACCCTCCAAGCCTTTAGGCCAGTAAGTGCCACCGTATTATAGGGACTCCCGCTGTTAGATGAATAAAGCAGGCTCCAATGTATACCTGAAAAATAGAAGGCGACAACCCTTGGCTCAGCAATATTATTGTCCACCTTAAGTATAATTTCCTTTATGGCAGGAATCGACTCAGATAACGAGAACAATGTATACACCGAGTTATAGTTTCTAGACAAAACGTTAAGCGGATTAAATAATTCATAGTTGTGTCTACAAAAGTCAGTCTTTAAGAGTACAAAGTTCCTAGTTAAGCGATTAGGAACATTATAGCAAATTTTCGAGGTTAGGTAGTGTAAATCAGTATCTCCTTTAATTAGTTTAGTGAGAAATACAATACCATGCATGAACCTTCTACGCTCAAGAGATGGAAGATCAATTAATAAAAGACGGCTAGAATAAGGAGGCAAGTCGTATAAATTATTCCAGCCAAGCCCTCTCAAAGCAAAAATAAGAAACTGCTTCTGGACAGATTCAACACGATCAATATAATAGCGATAACTTGGTGACCAGACAACACATGCGTACTCCAATATCGGCCTAACCAGAGTCGTAAAGAGCCTTTTCGTCAAATAAGGATCAACAAATTCCTTAGACCATCTCTTAATGAAACCCAAAACACCCATTGCCATATTCACACATTCCTCAATATGAGGACCGAAATCAAGTCGGGAATCCAACAAAACGCCTAAATCATTAAATCTCAGCACATTCTCAATCTTATAGTTCCCAATGCAGTACTCAGTCTGTTCACAAGCTCCGCGGGAAAAAGTCATCTTCTTACACTTTAAAAGATTAAGTACCATACAATTAGAAGCGCACCATTCGACTAGTCTGTCAATGTCATCCTGAAGAAGGGAAGTATCCCTAGCAGAATCAAGTGAAAGAAACAATTTAACGTCATCTGCGTACAATCTTTAAATGCAACTCTCTGATTTCTACCATGCAAGTAGGAATCGATCCAGCGCATAAGGATAGGTGGGAATCCCAAAACATCCAATTTGTATAGTAATAACCTATGATTCACCATGTCAAACGCCTTGCTGAAATCCGTATAGATCACATCCAGTTGACGTGTCTGAGTGAATGATTCGAAGACATGACCAACAAATTCCAATAAATTAGTTACAGTAGATCTACCTCTCATAAAACTATGTTGGGATTCCGAAATAATATTACGAAGGGAGTACGAAATTCTCCTAGTTACCAAAAGCTCAAACAGTTTAGGTATCACACTCAACTTAGCGATACATCTATAATTCTCAATGTTCGTTCTATTACCTTTCTTGAACAAGGGAATAACATGACTAACCTTCCACATGTCTGGGAAATTGCAAAGACAAGTTAAACAGATGTGTCAGGGGAATATATAAAAGATCCGCATATTCCTTCAGAATGGAAGAAGGTATACCATCAGGTCCAGGGCAATAATTTATAAATAAGGATCTCAATCCGTCGAGCACTTCAGATTCCGTCAATGTAATATGAGAAAATATAGGAACAGAAGGAATGAAATAGGGATACTCTGATCCAACATTCGAATTGTCAACATAGGACTCTTTAAAATAATCAGCGAAAAAATCAGCGATCACTTTCTCATTATCAGAAACTGTACCCTTATACCTCATGAAACTAGGAAAGGTCAGAGTCCTTCTTTTCGAATTAACGAAATTATAAAAACTTTTAGGGTCGGAGTTTAACGTATAGCGCATTCTTATCAAATAACGTTCATAACAGTCCTTATTAAGACTAACGAACTTGTTTTTAGTAACTGAGTAGTTGCGAAAATCTATAGAATTGCCACTCAATAGAAATCTTCTGTACATCTTATTCCTCAAGTTACGAACACGACGTAGTTCCCTTGTAAACCAAGGGGGTCCTAGATACGACCGTCTATTGCATAGGGGAACAAAACTCCTAATCAGATCATCAAAGATAGTATAAAACCTAGAAACTTGAGAAACTAGGTTGTCGCATTCAAATAACCAATCAATCCGGCTAAGAGCATCCTTAAGACCAGTTATGTCCGATTTCCTAAAATTTAATCGTATATACTTTATATAGTCGGAAATCGATATTTCGATGTGTTACAAACGGAATGACAAACTTATTATACCCCCGTCACCAGTATATGGTGGTGGGTATAACAAACAAACAAATAAACAAACATACTTTGAATGTTATATATAGATAAAGTCTGACACCAATATTTCGATATTTTACAAGATATTATTAGATCTTACCATTTTTCGGATATACTCATATCTAATTGTATCAAATTAGATCTCTCAATTTTTAATCGGGTAAGTTGTTTGTTTTTCGGTGTAGAAGTATTAGATAACCTGTTTCTCACATATGATATTTTCTTCAAATTCATCCTAAAGTGGTCTTAACAAATTTATGGATTTTTATAACAATCATTAGGGAGGAATCCAATTAATTGCATGAAAAAATTTTCGCAAAACAAAGATATTTAATAGCATCTCCAAATTAATGGGCTCTATTAAATTTTATTATGACTAATAGAAGCAACCCTTATCAAAATCCCCAACACCTGGATAAAGAAAAACAAAATATTTTTTCATATTCATTCATCTTTGAGACCAATTATCTGAGTCTATGATTTAATCTAACCCTTTTCAATGGGGTTCCTATGTAATATACTAAGCAATAACCTCGAAAATAAAATTGTTTTCGTGTAGTAATGATATTACCAAGTAAAACCAATTATAGCCTTTAACCCTTTTTATACCATTCACCACTACTGTGGTACAGGGTATAATAAGTTTGTGCATTTGTATGTAACGCCAAGAAGGAGTAATCATAGACCAACCTTTTAGTATACGGATCGGCTTAGAATTAAATTCTGAGTCGATTTAGCGATGTCCGTCTGTCTGTCTGTCCGTCTGTCTGTCCGTCTGTCTGTCCGTCTGTCTGTCTGTCTGTCTGTCTGTCTGTTGATGTATTTTTGTGTGCAAAGTACAGCTCGCAGTTTTAGTCCGATTGTCCTAAAATTTGGTATAGGGTCCTGTTTCGGCTCAAAGACGATCCCTATTGATTTTGGAAAAAATCGGTTCAGATTTAGATATAGCTGCCATATATATTTTTCACCGATCTGGTCATAATTGGCGTGTATATCAACCGATCTTCCTCAAATTCCGTACATCCGAATATTTTATGAGTCTCGAAAAACTTGCAAAATATCAGCAAAATCGGTTCAGATTTAGATATAGCTCCCATATATAGCTTTCGCCCGATTTACACTCATTTGCCCACAGAGGCCAATTTTTTGCTCCGATTTAGTTGAAATTTTGCATAGGGAGTAGAATTAGCGTTGTAACTATGCGTGCCAAATTTGCCTGAAATCGGTTCAGATTTAGATATATCTCCCATATATAGCTTTCGCCCGATTTACACTCATATGACCACAGAGGCCAATTTTTAACTGTGATTTAGTTGAAATTTTGCACAGGGAGTAGAATTAGCATTGTAGCTATGCGTGCCAAATTTGGTTGAAATCGGTTCAGATTTAGATATAGCTCCCATATCTATGTTTTTCTGATTTCGACAAAAATGGTTAAAATACCAACATTTTCCTTGTAAAATCGCCACTGCTTAGTCGAAAAGTTGTAAAAATGACTCTAATTTTCCTAAATTTCTAATACATATATATCGAGCGATAAATCATAAATAAACTTTTTCGAAGTTTCCTTAAAATTGCTTCAGATTTAAACGTTTCCCATATTATACCCACCACCATAGGATGGGGGGTATATTAACTTTGTCATTCCGTTTGTAACACATCGAAATATTGCTCTAAGACCCCATAAAGTATATATATTCTGGGTCGTGGTGAAATTCTGAGTCGATCTGAGCATGTCCGTCCGTCCGTCCGTCTGTTGAAATCACGCTAACTTCCGAACGAAACAAGCTATCGACTTGAAACTTGGCACAAGTAGTTGTTATTGATGTAGGTCGGATGGTATTGCAAATGGGCCATATCGGTCCACTTTTACGTATAGCCCCCATATAAACGGACCCCAAAATTTGGCTTGCGAGGCCTCTAAGAGAAGCAAATTTCATCCGATCCGGCTGAAATTTGGTACATGGTGTTAGTATATGGTCCCTAACAACCATGCAAAAATTGGTCCACATCGGTCCATAATTATATATAGCCCCCATATAAACCGATCCCCCGATTTGGCTTGCGAGGCCCCTAAGAGAAGCAAATTTCATCCGATCCGGCTGAAATTTGGTACATGGTGTCAGTATATAGTCTCTAACAACCATGCAAAAATTGGTCCACATCGGTCCATAATTATATATAGCCCCCATATAAACCGATCCCCCGATTTGGCTTGCGAGGCCTCTAAGAGAAGCAAATTTCATCCGATCCGGCTGAAATTTGGTACATGGTGTTAGTATATGATCTCAAACAACCATGCAAAAATTGGTCCACATCGGTCCATAATTATATATAGCCCCCATATAAACCGATCCCCCGATTTGGCTTGCGAGGCCTCTAAGAGAAGCAAATTTCATCCGATCCGGCTGAAATTTGGTACATGGTGTTAGTATATAGTCTCGAACAACCATGCAAAAATTGGTCCACATCGGCTCATAATTATATATGGCCCCCATATAAACCGATCACCAGATTTGACCTCCGGAACCTCTTGGAAGACCAAAATTCATCTGATTCAGTTGAAATTTGGTACGTGGTGTTAATATATGGCCTCAAACTCCCATGCAAAAATTGGTCGATATCGATCCATTATTATATATAGTCCCCATATAAACCGATCCCCAGATTTGACCTCCAGAGCCCCTTGGAAGAGCAAAATACTTCCCAATCGGCTGAAATTTGGTACGTGATGTTAGTATATGGTATCCAACAACCATGCAGGAATAAGAAGTTTTAAGATACCACAACCCAAGTAATTCGATTGTGGATGACAGTCTTTCGTAGAAGTTTCTACGCAACCCATGGTGGTGGGACATAAGATTCGGCCTGGCCGAACTTGCGGCCGTATATACTTGTTTTTTTACTAACATTGTGTTCCACCCTAGTGCATTAGCCGACTTAAATTTTGAGTCTATAGATTTTGTAGAAGTCTATCAAATTCTTCCAGATCGAGTGATATATAAATGTATGTATTTGGGACAAACCTTTATATATAGCCCCCAACACATTTGACGGATGTGATATGGTATCGAAAATTTAGATCTACAAAGTGGTGCAGGGTATAATATAGTCGGCCCCGCCCGACATTAGACTTTCCTTACTGGTTTTCTCCTAAAAACGTAGCCTATCTCTAGGGCGAAAATAAAAATACTCAACTATAAAATAGACTAACACATTTCTCAAACAACAACCCCCTCCCCCTTCCCACAAAAAAAAGAGTTGTTAACAAGATTGTTTAACATACAATTGGTGTCTGACTTCATATCCTTTTTTCCCACCCATCCTTTTGAATTGAAGGTTTTTGTTTTTTTGTTCTCCAATTCCAACGTCTACTCAACAATGATAATAAATGTTGTAAAAAGAATCTGTGTTAACAAATCTTTTAGATGCTCGAGGATATAACAGAGGAAACACCAACAAAGCAATCGCACAGTCACTCACATACAAACACATACATTTCCATTTACGCAAAAAAAAACGTACAAACAAAAACCTCTTCAATTGTTACCATATGTAAGTGTGATTCAATGAGCTTGCCAAGTATGTGTGTCTGAGTTGAATTACATATCTTTGAGCATATTTTTCTTCTCTCTCTCTCTCCCTCTCTGTATATCTTGTGAAGGAGCGAAAGTAGATGTGAAGCTGCTAAGTGAAGTCAAGTGATACCACAACAAAAGCAAAAAAAAACCCACAACCCTCTTGGCAATCTTCAACATCCATAACGTGGGATAACAAGCCAGAAGATTTTATGGAAGTCAAGCAAAAAATGGAACTTAATATTCTCACATCCTCGACCTCATACAAAAAAAAGGATGTTTTAACACTTAAACGCGTGACTTCCTCTACTGACACATTCTTTTATTGTTTCGAATATGTTGTTTGTTTGTTCTACCATTCGGAAAAAGTCTTCGATGATTTCTTTTTTATGGCAGCTGCCTGGTATTATTGCCCCGAAGCTAGTAATGTATGTTTGCCTTTTTGAGTGTCCTTTTTTTGTCGGAAATACTGTTGTTAACTTATTGTGTCATTCTTACTTTCGGAAGGAACAACAGAATAATTGAGTCAATTGTTGGGGCATGCTTGAGATATGAAAGAAATGAAATGAAAAAAACTTAAAATGTTAAGAGATGTTGATGCAATAAACAATTGTTCTATTTTTGCAATTGTTTTATGAACTAGTCAGACCATAATTGTTATATTTGCAGGAAGCAATTTTAAGTGTTTTTTTTTTGCAATAATAAAAGACCTGAAAAATATTTCTGATATAAAATTTCCTACATTTTAGTCCAGGAAAATTGAAACAATTTCAATAAACAAATACAGCTAATTGTTAAGTTTTAAAAAGGAAACAATGAGCAAAATATTTTTTTATTAAACAAATTTCAATTTTTTAAGGATGATTTTCTACTTTCAATTTTTTCGATTATGAGCAAATTTTTTTATAAAAATTTTAATATTTAAAAGATGTAATGCGTTGATTTTTTCTATCAATTTTTTCAGTTATGAGCAAAATATTTTGATTTTAGATTTTTTTAATTTAGATTTTTTAAGGATGGAACCCGTTGCTTTTTTTATTTCTATGGGTTATCACAAAATCAAATATTTTTTTATAAAAAACTTCGATTTTTTAAGGACAGAATCCTTCTATGTTTATACCCTGCGCCACATTGTGGAACAGGGTATTATAGTTAGTGCATATGTTTGCAACATCCAGAAGGAGACGAGATAAACATATGGTGTCTATGGCAATATTTCCCAGGGGCGGCCGCTGAGTCGGTCTAGCCATGCCCTCTGGCCGTCCGTCTGCCTGTGAACAAATTTTTGTAATCAAAGTCTAGGTCGCACTTTTAGTTTAATCAACTTCAAATGTGGCAAAATATGTGTTTTGAGTCAGAATATAAGCCTATTGATTTTGAAAGGAATCGGTTCTGTTTTAAATATAGCCCCCATATATGTTATATATTTCGCCCGATATCTACTAATATGGCCCCAGAAGCCTGAATTTCAGCCTGATTTACTTTAAAATTTTCACAAGGAGTGAAATTGATAATGTCGTAAAGTTTGCCGAATTTGGTTGAAATCTGCTCATATTTAGATATAATTCCCATATATATCTTTCGCCAGATATGCACTTATATGGCCCCAGGAGCCAGAGTTTTGCTCTGATTTGCTTTAAATCTTTCAAAGTGAGTGTAATTAATATTATTCCTATTCATGCCAAATTTGGTTGAAATCGGTTTATATTTAGATATAGCTCCCATATATATCTTTCGCCCGATATGCGCTCATATGACCCCAGAAGCCAGAATTTTACCCTAATTTACTTTAAATTTTGCGTAGGGAGTATAATTTATATTGTAGCTATGGGTGTAAAATTTGGTTGAAATCGGTTCAGATATAGGTCACATGTATATCTTTCGTCCGATATGCACTTATATGCCCCAGAAGCCAGAGTTTGTAAGGGCAAAGTCGCCACCTCGTTTTTACCCCCCCCCCCCCCCCCCCCCAAGCGCAGCGATGTATATCTTCGTCTGACCACCCCTCTCCTTCCACCTTGCTCAGCAAAGTGGAAGTCTACCACGCTCCTCGCCTTTCACGTGTTCAGCGAAGTATAATCTTCGTCTGACACCCCTCTCCATCCCCTTTCTCGACGAAGTATAATCTTCGTCTGACCACCATTCTCCTTCCCCCTTGCTCAGCGAAGTATAATGTTCGTCTGACACCCCTCGTCTACCCCACCCCATGTTTAGCGAAGTATAACCTGCGTCTGTCACCGCTGTCCTTGTTCAGCGAAGTATAATCTTCGTCTGCCAACCCTCTCCTCCCACCCCCTCGGTCAACGAAGTATAGTCTTCGTCTGACCACCATTCTCCTTCCCCCTTGCTCAGCGAAGTATAATCTTCGTTTGTCCACCCCGCTCATCCCCTTACACGTGTCCAGCGAAGTATAATCTTCGTCTGACACCCCTCGTCTACCCCACCCCATGTTTAGCGAAGTATAATTTTCGTCTGACACCTCACCCCTTGCTCAGCGAAGTATAATCTTCGTCTGATCTCTCATTCCCCCTTGCTCAACGAAGTAGAATCTTCGTCTTGCACCACTCTCCACCCCTTGCTCAGCGAAGTATAATCTTCGTCTGACCACCATTCTATCTTTGTTTGTCCATCCCGCTCCAACCCTTTCACGTGTTCAGCGAAATATAATATTCGTATGTCTCCCCCACCCCATGTTCAGCGAAGTATAATCTTCGTCTGATCTCTACTTCCCCCTTGCTCAGCGAAGTAGAATCTTCGTCTGACCGCCCCTCTTTTTCCTCCTAGCTCAGCAAAGTGGGAGTCTACCCGCTCCACGCCTTTCACGTGTTCAGCGAAGTATAATCTTCGTCTGACACCCCTCTCCACCCCCTTTCTGAGTGAAGTATAATCTTCGTCTGTCCACCCCGCCCCCCCCCCTTCCCGCGTTCAGCGAAGGGGGGGGGGCGGGTTACACCCCTCGTAACCCCACCCCGTGTCTTCGTCTGTCACACCTCTCCTTGTTCAGCGAAGTATAATCTTCGTCTGACACCCCTCACCTCCTCCTCCCGGGGTTCAGCAAAGTACAATCTTCGTATGACACCCCCATTTTTCTCAGCGAAGTATACGCTTCGGTTGTCCTCCCCTTTTACCCTTTCGCTCGGACCTCCTTCCCCCACCCCCTTCTGCTACCCCTGACCCCTGGTTCCGAGTTCACCGGGGTCGTCCATCAAGGAAAATGTGACCGTATATCCCGCACGACCTCTCCTAGCGCCGCGAGGAGCCGCTATCTGTGTTGGACGAATATATTAGTGACTGTATTTAACCTTTCTGTGTAATTATTTTGTTTAATCTGTGTAAATAAAGATCTTTTGTGCATTTTAAAGAAATAAGCAGTGTGTTCTCTCTCTGTCAGTCAACTAAAAATAAATGGTTTGTAATGATCCTGGTACCCGCTGAGTCTTCCCTGGATAATAGTGATAAAAAACATGTCGTTACAAGTTTTGCCGTAATTTGTTTTAAATTTTGCAGAGGGCGAAAAATTAATATTGTAGCTTCATATGTAAATTTATATATAGCTCTCATATATGTCCTCCGATTAGGATTAGCCGACTGAAATTTTAAGTCCACAGTTTTTCTTAAGAAGTCTTACAAATGTTGTCCCGAACTTTATATATAACTCCAAAACATTTAACGGATGTGATATGGTATCGAAAATGTGGATCTACAATGTGGTGCAGGGTATAATATAGTCGGCATTTCCTTAATTGTTTTCATATAAAAATAAAGACTATCGGAGAATTTTCGTAATTTTTTGGATTCCCAGTATGGAAATTTTTTAGTATGGAAATTTTATGAAAATATAAGCATAATGCAGGCTTTATATAAAAATTTAAATTGTTTGACAATTTTTCATTGAGGGGGTCATCAATACTTTTAATGGTGTTACATTTCGATTTAATTGCCTTCACTAAAAATCTCCTCACACATTATTTCCCTATTTCTCGTATTTAATTTCAAAAATTTTAAACTACTCAATATGGACTAATGCGAAAAAAGTCACCCATATTGGTTTTAAATCACATTTCTCTATCCAAAATCCATTTTAATTAATGTCCAATTCTTTCCCCCCAAACAACTTTGATGCGCCGCTTGTCCATAGAGAAACTATGCCTAACATGAACAATCAATAAAAACAAAAACTATTTTGTAATAAAAGGCCAAAATAAATGTTGTAAAAATCTTGATTGAAAATGTTTGGTCTCTTGCTTTCTCAGGGTTGTCACATGAACAACAACCAAACAATTTTGGATAACCAGATTTACCCAGTTAAACTGAGATGTGTAGAGACCAGCCTTTGGATTATACCATGGTACATAGATACAAAATACTCTGAAATAGCTTTGTTGACAACATATTCAGGACATTGGTTAGTATGTAGGAAAAAAAGAGGACACTTTTGGCAAAATTACATAGATCACAGAATGTCAACAACAAAAACCGAAAATACGCCTTGACCTTATGCTGACATAGTAACTAAACAAAAGTCTCTAGAAAGATAACAAGGAAAATCCTTCCCTTCTCCCTTGACAAAATATCAGCATGAATTTTCTCCAATGGACCAGACTTTGATAAGATATCGATGTTTGTTGTGATATGCCAGAATATGCCTTTGTGGGAGTTTCTAGTTTGTGAACCACAATAGCCACATCATCATCGTCCTGCTCGACATGATTATTAGGAAATTTACTTTACCTTTGATAGAGTAAAAGTCGTAGCCAAAATGAAGTTGCCTTAATAAGCTCTATAAGGGTTAACAACTTGGTCAAAACATTAGTTATTGTATCGCATTACATGTGAGGGTATCTATGAAGGCTGCCTATGAGATACATCCATTGAAATACCAGTTTCCCTAAATGGATGTGCGATAGAGGGTAAGAAATTTTCAGTAAGATATAGACACAGTTGAAGGTTATTAAATAATACCGATGATGGATACATTTACCAGCCAAAACCAATTGAAAGTTCATCCTAAGTCATCAGGGAGAATAAAAAGCTCCCTGAGATGGACTTAATTTTCACTTCAAAAGATGTTCTTTTGAGGTTATTTCTTTACGAAATTTTCGCAATAAATTAAACTTTTCTAAATTTTATTTTGTGTTTTTTTTTTAATTTTCTAAATTTCAATGGGTATAAAAAAACAACAAGAACAAACAAATATTGAAAATATCCCAAGAGTATTTTAAAAAATGTCCCTATTTCTCGACTAACGAGGAATTTTCTATAAAATATGCTGCAGTTAAAAAAACAACAAATATTTTATTGTTTTAATTTGTATACCCTCCACCATAGGATGGGGGGTATATTAACTTTGTCATTCCGTTTGTAACACATCGAGATATTGCTCTAAGACCCCATAAAGTATATATATTCTAGGTCGTGGTGAAATTCTGAGTCGATCTGAGCATGTCCGTCCGTCCGTCCGTCCGTCTGTTGAAATCACGCTAACTTCCGAACGAAACAAGCTCTCGACTTGAAACTTTGCACAAGTAGTTGTTATTGATGTAGGTCGGACGGTATTGCAAATGGGCCATATCGGTCCACTTTTACGTATAGCCCCCATATAAACCGACCCCCAAATTTGGCTTGCGGAGCCTCTAAGAGAAGCAAATTTCATCCGATCCGGCTGAAATTTGGAACATGGTGTTGATATATGGTCTCTAACAATCATGCAAAAATTGGTCCACATCGGTCCATAATTATATATAGTTAGTATATGGTCTCTCACAACCGTGCAAAAATTGGTCCACATCGGTCCATAATTATATATAGCCCCCATATAAACCGATCCCCCGATTTGGCTTGCGGAGCCTCTAAGAGAAGCAAATTTCATCAGATCCGGCTGAAATTTGGTACATGGTGTTAATATATGGTCTCTAATGACCATGCAAAAATTGGTCCAGATCGGTCCATAATTATATATAGCCCCCATATAAACCGATCACCAGATTTGACCTCCGGAGCATCTTGGAAGACCAAAATTCATCTGATTCAGTTGAAATTTGGTACGTGGTGTTAATATATGGCCTCAAACACCCATGCAAAAATTGGTCCACATCGATTAATAATTATGTATAGCCCCCATATAAACCGATCCCCCGATTTGGCTTGCGGAGCCTCTAAGAAACGAAAAATTCATCCGATCCGGTTGAAATTTGCAACGTGGTGTTAGTATATGGTCTCTAACAACCATGCAAAAATTGGTCCATATCGGTCCATAATTACATATAGCCCCCATATAAACGGGCCCCCAAATTTGGCTTGCGATTGCTCTAAGCGAAGCAAATTTCATCCGATCCGGCTGAAATTTGGTACATGGTGTTAGTATACGGTCTCTAACAACCATGCATAGCCCCCATTTAAACGGACCCCCAAATTTGGCTTGCGATTGCTCTAAGCGAAGCAAATTTCATCCAATCCGGCTGAAATTTGGTATATGGTGTTTGAATGTGGTTTTTAACAACCATGCAAAAATTGGTCCACATCGGTCCATAATTATATATAGCCCCCATATAAACCGATCCCCAGATTTGGCTTGTGGAGCCTCTAAGAGAAGCATATTTCATCCGATCCGGCTGAAATTTGGTACATGGTGTTGGTATATGGTTTCTAACAATCATACAAAAATTGGTCCACATCGGTCTATAATTATATATAGCCCCCATATAAACCGATCCCCAGATTTGGCTTGCGGAGCCTCAAAGAGAAGCAAATTTCATGCGATCCGGCTGAAATTTGGTACATGATGTTGGTATATGGTCTCTAACAACCATGCAAAAATTGGTACATATCGGTTCATAATTATATATAGCCCCCATATAAACCGATCCCCAGATTTGGCTTGCGGAGCCTCAAAGAGAAGCAAATTTCATGCGATCCGGCTGAAATTTGGTACATGGTATTGGTATATGTTTTATACCCTCCATCATAGGATGGGGGTATATTAACTTTGTCATTCCGTTTGTAACACATCGAAATATTGCTCTAAGACCCCATAAAGTATATATATTCTGGGTCGTGGTGAAATTCTGAGTCGATCTAAGCATGTCCGTCCATCCGTCCGTCTGTTGAAATCACGCTAACTTCCGAACGAAACAAGCTATCGACTTGAAACTTGGCACAAGTAGTTGTTATCGATGTAGATCGGGTGGTATTGAAAATGGGCCATATCGGTCCACTTTTACGTATAGCCCCCATATAAAGGGACCCCCAAATTTGGCTTGTGGAGCCTCTAACAGAAGCATATTTCATCCGATCCGGCTGAAATTTGGTATATGGTGTTAATATATGGTCTCTAACAACCATGCAAAAATTGGTCCACATCGGTCCATAATTATATATAGCCCCCATATAAACCGATCCCCTGATTTGGCTTGCGGAGCCTAAAAGAGAAGCAAATTGCATCCGATCCGGCTGAAATTTGGTTCATGGTATTGGTATATGGTCTCTAACAACCATGCAAAAATTGGTCCATATCGGTCCTTAATTATATATAGCCCCCATATAAACCGATCCCCAGATTTGGCTTGTGGAGCCTCTAAGAGAAGCGTATTTCATCCGATCCGGCTGAAATTTGGTACATGGTGTTGGTATATGGTCTCTAAGAATCATGCAAAAATTGGTCCACATCGGTCCATAATTATATATAGCCCCCATATAAACCGATCCCCAGATTTGGCTTGCGGAGCCTCAAAGAGAAGCAAATTTCATCCGATCCGGCTGAAATTTGGTACATGATGTTGGTATATGGTCTCTAACAACCATGCAAAAATTGGTCCATATCGGCCCATAATTATATATAGACCCCATATAAACCGATCTCCAGATTTGGCTTGCGAAGCCTCAAAGAGAAGCAAATTGCATCCGATCCGGCTTAAACTTGGTACATGGTATTGGTATATGGTCTCTAACAACCATTCAAAAATTGATCCACATCGGTCCATAATTATATATAGCGTCCATATAAACCGATCCCCAGATTTGGGGTGCGGAGCCTCAAAGAGAAGCAAATTTCATCCGATCCGCCTGAAATTTGGTACATGATATTGGTATATGGTCTCTAACACTGTGCAAAAATTGGTCCACATCGGTTCATAATTATATAGCCCCCATATAAACCGATCCCCAGATTTGGCTTGCGAAGTTTCCAAGAGAAGCAAATTTCATCCAATCCGGTTGTAATTTGGAACATGGTGTTAGTATATGATCTTTAACAACCGTGCCAGAATTGGTCCATATCGGTCCATAATTATATATAGCCCCCATATAAAACGTTCTCCAGATTTGACCTCCGGAGCCTCTTGGAGGAGCAAAATTCATCCGATCCGGTTCAAATTAGGAACGTGGTGTTAGTATATGGTCGCTAACAACCATACCAAAATTGGTCCAATCACACAAAAATTGGTCCATATCGGTTCATAATCATGGTTGCCACTAGAGCCAAAAATAATCTACCAAAATTTTATTTCTAGAGAAAATTTTGTTAAAATTTCATAATAAAATTTTCATCATTGTCAAAATTTTATTTCTATAGAAAATTTTGTCAAAATTTTATTTCTATAGAAAATTTTGTCAAAATTTTATTTCTATAGAAAATTTTGTTCAAATTTTATTCGGTTCATAATCATGGTGGCCACTCGAGCCAAAAATAATCTACCAAGATTTTATTTCTATAGAAAATTTTGTCAAAAGTTTATTCTATAAAAAATTTTGTTAAAATTTTATTTCTGTAGAAATTTTTGTCAAAATTTTCTTTCTATAGAAAATTTTGTCAAAATTTTTATTTCTATAGAAAATTTTGTGAAAATTTTATTTCAATAGAAAATTTTGTTAAAATTTTATTTCTGTAGAAAATTTTGCCAAAATTTTATGTATACTTTGTCGATCTTTTTTGATTTAATATATAGCATGTATGGACTTACATACAATTTAAAAGATAGTGTTAGGAGGTTTTAAGATACCTTGCCATCGGCAAGCGTTCCCGCAACTTAAGTAATTCGATTCTGGATGGCAGTGTTTAGAAGAAGTTTCTACGCAATCCATGATGGAGGGTACATAAGCTTCGGGCTGGCCGAACTTACGGCCGTATATACTTGTTTTTTTTTTTTAATTTTCATCAAAATTTTGATTTTTGGTGAGTATCACGAACGTCAATATCAATCTACGACGCATATTTAAAAAGAAATAGCAAAAATAAATTTTTCATCAAAAATTTCGAGTTTTTGAACGCATATTTAAGGATTTTCTTTTTATATTTTCATTAAAATTTTGATTTTTTGTGGTCAAGGCGGTTTTCACTCTAGTACGCATTTTTGGAGAGCTACGGCTCTCTTAATTATAAAAACAAAATGCATTCATTGAAAAGTTTATTGAGTTTTGGCCGAGGAAAAAAGTTCGAATTTTAAGGACATAAAATCTGTGCTCATGACAATATTTTTGTCAGTGTGGATACAACAGGCAGACTAATAGAAAAAATGTTTAGTATTCCATCGAAACTGAAATTGAACCCATGACCCTGTGTATGCAAGATGGACACCAAGGTGGCTCCCAAATTTGACTCAAATTTGAGACTCAATTTTATCATATGAACTTGAAATAATTTGGGATTTTTATCGACTACAGCAAATTGCAATCATTATAAAACCGTACCTCGAAATTATTCATTTTAGAGATATACTCTAAGCTGGAGCTATGTAAGTAGAGTTTGTTTACTTGTGTAAGGGTTCGATTTTTTGGGGTGATAATACCTTTGGAAATAAAACCAGTAAGGAAAGTCTAAAGTCGGGCGGGGCCGACTATATTATACCCTGCACCACTTTATAGATCTAAATTTTCGATACCATATCACATCTGTCAAATGTGTTGGGTGCTATATATAAAGGTTTGTCCCAATTACATACATTTAAATATCACTCGATTTGGACAGAATTTGATAGACTTTTACAAAATCTATAGATTCAAAATTTAAGTCGGCTAATGGAACACAATGTTAATTAAAAAAATATGGGAAACATTTAAATCTGAAGCAATCTTAAGGAAACTTCGCAAAAGTTTATTTATGATTTATCGCTCGATATATATGTATTAGAATTTTAAGAAAATTAGAGTCATTTTTTCAACTATTCGACTAAGCAATGGCGATTTTACAAGGAAAATGTTGCTATTTTGACCATATTTGTCGAAATCAGAAAAACATATATATGGGAGCTATATCTAAATCTGAACCGATTTCAACCAAATTTGGCACGCATAGCAACAATGCTAATTCTACTCCCTGTGCAAAATGTCAACTAAATCGGAGCAAAAAATTAGCCTCTGTGGTCATATGAATGTAAATCGGGCGAAAGCTATATATGGGAGCTATATCTAAATCTGAACCGATTTCAACCAAATTTGGCACGCATAGTTACAATGCTCATTCTACTCCCTGTGCAAAATTTCAATTAAATCGGAGTAAAAGATTGGCCTCTGTGGTCATATGAGTGTAAATCGGGCGAAAGCTATATATGGGAGCTATATCTAAACCTGAACCGATTTCCACCAAATTTGACACGCATAGCAATAATGCTAATTCTACTCCCTGTGCAAAATTTCAACTAAATCGGAGCAAAAAATTGGCCTCTGTGGACAAAGGAGTGTAAGTCGGGCGAAAGCTATATATGGGAGCTATATCTAAATCTGAACCGATTTGGATGATATTTTGCAAGTTTTTCGAGACTCATAAAATATTGGGATGTACGGAATTTGAGGAAGATCGGTTGATATACACGCCAATTATGACCAGATCGGTGAAAAATATATATGGCAGCTATATCTAAATCTGAACCGATTTTTTCCAAAATCAATAGGGATCGTCTTTGAGCCGAAACAGGACCCTATACCAAATTTTAGGACAATCGGACTAAAACTGCGAGCTGTACTTTGCACACAAAAATACATCAACAGACAGACAGACAGACGGACAGACAGACAGACAGACAGACAGACAGACAGACAGACAGACAGACAGACAGACAGACGGACATCGCTAAATCGACTCAGAATTTAATTCTAAGACGATCGGTATACTAAACGATGGGTCTCAGACTTTTCCTTCTTGGCGTTACATACAAATGCACAAACTTATTATACCCTGTACCACAGTAGTGGTGAAGGGTATAACAAAATGTCAAATGATAAAAGAAGTAAAAAATTTTCCTTCATTTTATTTGTTTCTATGATTCACCTCATATTACCAAATGTGCTTTTTAAAAAATTATCCTCAACACCGTGTGATGATTTACAACTTTACTCCTCCAATTTTCTAGTTACATATTTTCCATCTTTCCACCTTCTGTATACCCTTTTTTTGTAGTGATTGTTTACATTTCGTAGCTGGTGGTAAACCCCTTTGCTAAACAAAGACTTTAAAGAAGGCGTTTGTGTTCAAATGATGCCGTACTCTTGATACTTGTGGTAGTGCTGGTAAAGCTAGTCCTCCCATAGCCTTTGATGGTCGAGGTAGAGTTAGTTATCAGAGTACAAGAGAAAAAGAAGAAGAAGAGGGGTAGTGCTAAGAATTTCAAATGCAGAGGTATTGAAGCATAAGCGTAAAAGGCTTTATTGCCTTTTGTTTGAATCTATCCGAGAGAATGTTTTTCCAGTTGAGGTTTATTTGATTGTTGTTGTTGCTGTTTGCTGGTGTCGATGGTTGGTGGTGGTCGATGATGTTGGATCTTCTCCAATTGAGTTTCAAGAGTTGTGTGTGCGTAACTGTGGTTGCCCCCAAACATACATGTGAGAATCCTTTGTAAATAAACACAAACAAAATGCCAAATATACATGAAGCAAACAAGAGTACATATCCACACACACACACATGTCCATATACACCCATGCAATGTTTGTATCAGCCCCGCATACATTTTCTAATGAAGATGTGAACAAATTGCTTTGACAAAGAAGAATAACAAACTTTCAATAACGAAATCGTATTAATAATCCAGTTCGGATATAATTGGGACAATGAGTGCAATAAAATTCTTAGTGAGCCGAGTGAATGAAGAAGAGAGAGATATATATGAAGGAAACTTACTACAAATATTATGATCAGCACAGAGAGATACAAAATCTTTTCTCTCAAGTCAGAAGCTCTCAATCTCTCTTAACCACTCTCATTATTTGATGGTAGACATTTTTAATCTCTTCTCTTACTGGGTGACATTTGATATAAAATTTCTATTTTTGTCTAAACGCTCTCACCAATGCTTGCAGGGATTTTAAAACATTGTCATGAAGAAAAATTTGTGTGTGCTAATACCGTAGTATTTATGTGTTTGTAGTATATGTATATGTCCATTATGTTGTGGCTAAGGGGCTATATTGTTGTAGACATATGTTTTTGTCTCAACCAATGATTTTCATTTCTAAGATTGTCATTCGGTTACAAATCCTTATGAATAATTATTTTCCTAAAATCGACTAAGTATGAAAAATATAATTTAATCGTAAAAATGTTTAACAAATTTTTCCAATTAAATTTTTAATTGAATTGATTAAATACGTACATAATTAAGTTTGACAAAATTTTCTATAGACATAAAATGTTGATAAAAGTTTCTATAGAAAAAAAATTTTGACAACATTTTCTATAGAAGTAAAATTTGGACAAATTTGTAATAGAAATAAAATTTTAACAAAATTTTCTATAGAAATAAAATTTTAACAAAATTTTCTATAGAAATAAAATTTTGACAACATTCTCTATACACGCAAAAAAATAATTCCTTCCTCCCAAACGAAATTTTAGACAAACAAAGTTCGCTTCTGATTTACTTTTCGCTGCACGGATGAAAAAGACAGTTTTACATATGTTTGGCTATAAACATTATATGTTTGGAACACAAATTTTTAAACACAATATATTTGAGTGCAAGCATATAATGTTCATAAACTAGCATAACATGTTTGGGACATATATGTTAATATGTTAGAACATATTATGTTTGGGACATAAAATGTTTGTAAATATAATATGCTTGAATGCAAACATATATTAATTTAGAAATAGCCTATAAACATGTTGTTATTACAAAATTAACATTTTATTTTTCCTTGGGCAATTGATCTGCTACTTCTTTGATCCTTACAAACTGTGTGGTCCGCTGTTCGAATCCCCGTCCGGCAAAAGGTAAAATTAAAAAATAAAAAAAAAAATAAAATTGAATAATTTCTTCTACAATGTTTGTATCACAGAAAAAAGTGCTAAGAACTAAAAAATCTCGTGGAAGTGAGAAAGATGTGGGGGAATATACAATTAGGCAGAAACAAAATTTTGAGCATTCAGGTCGAAAACCTATGTTGTTAGCACCTATATTACCTGTTTATTTTCATAATTCATTATGATTGTAAATATATAAATAAATAAATAAAATTTTGAGCACAATATTGTTTGGGAGAATTTTTTAAGCATATAATATTTTTGGGTGCAAAATGCTTCCAAACATATTATATATCACATAATAACATATTGATTTTTGGAAGACAACATTCTTGAATTTGGATGCAAAAATACAAAATGTTTGGAACTTAGACTAACCAAACATATATTGTTTAGACCAATATGCTTTCAAACATATTATATATTGGAAGAGATCAAACATATAAATGTTTGGGCAATACCCAAAAATGTATATGCTTGAAGCAAAATATGTTTGGGAGTATACAGTATGTCAAGAAAGTCTTTTGACATTGCCAACTATTTCAAATTCTAGAAATAATTGAAATATTAAATTTTTAATTCTGTGTACGTATGTATACTTTGCAAAATACATAATAAATTTTTTTTTTAAATTTCATTATATTTAATTTTGGAACAAAACATAATTTTTAACCCATTGTCAAAACACTTTCTTGGCAAACTGTATGTTACAGAAGCGGTTTTTTGAAAGGGTGTGTAAGGAAGTGTATTTGGAAGAAAAGTATATACTTTTTGTGATAAACGTTTATTCTTTCCCAGGATGTAAAAACAATTTCATAAAGACTAACTAAACAAAAAAAACTTTTTTCTTGCTAATTGTATTTTCCCTCACATCTTTCTCACATCCACGAGGTTTGTTAGTTCTTAACACATTTTCCTGTAATACCAACAATGTAGAATAAATTATACAATTTTATAAATTTTAAATTTTTTACCTTTCGCCTGGACGGAGAATCGAACCGCGGACCATGTACTTTGTAAGCCAACACACTAACCACTGAGCTATGTACCTGTTATGGTCATCAATAGATAATTATCCATATAAGTTATATATATATATATATAGCATAGCTTGCGGCGCCCACGAACCGAATAAACAAAGCTTATTTAACAGAAACAAACATTTAGTTTGGCACCGTGGAGCAGTGGTTGCTACGTCCGACTTGCATGCCAAGGGTCGTGGGTTCGATCCCTGCTTCGACCAAAGTTTTTTTTTTACATATATTCCAGATAGGTTCGGAAGATTCCGACAAAATGTTCAACATTACATTGTAGTATATTAAATTTTGAACTGTAAAATGTATCTTATTAAAGACCTAAAGTCAGAAAAGAACAGTGTTTGATATACTTTTTTTTTATTGAAAAAATAAAAATTTTGTAACAAACGAATTTTTTTGGTGATAAAAGTTTAAAATTTTCGAAGCAATTCAAAAAACTCTAACAAAAGAAAAACGTTTTCGGTACACGTTTTCCAGACGTTTTTTTTTTTCTTTGCATGTAGAATACAAATTTTGACAACATTTTCTATAGAAATAAAATTTTGCCAAAATTTTCTATAGAAACAACATTTTACAAACTTTTCTATAGAAATAAAATTTTGACAAAATCTTCCATAAAAATAAAATTTTGACAAAATTTTCTGTTGAAATAAAATTTTGGTAGATTATTTTTGGCTCGAGTGGCAACCATGATTATGAACCGATATGGAAAAATTTTTGTGTGTTAATTGGGATCGGCTATATATATAACTATAGACCTATATGGACCAATTTTGGCATGATTATTAGCGGCCATATACTAAGACAACGTTGATCTCCTAGAGGATCCGAAGATCAAATCTGGGGAACGGTTTATGTGGGGTCTATATATAATTATGGACCGATATGAACCAATTCTTGCATGGTTGTTAGAGACCATATGCTAACACCACGTACCAAATTTCAACCGGATCGGATGAACTTTGCTCCTCTAAGAGGCTCCGGAGTTAAAATCTGGGGATCGGTTTATATGGAGGCTATATATAATTATGGACCGATATGGACCAATTTTTGCATGGTTGTTAGTGACCATATAACACCACGTACCAAATTTCAACCGAATCGGATGAATTTTGCTCCTCCAAAAGGCTCCGGAGTTAAAATCTGGGGATCGGTTTATATGGAGGCTATATATAATTATGGACCGATATGGACCAATTTTTGCATGGTTGTTAGATACCATATAATACCACGTACCAAATTTCAACCGATTCGGATGAATTTTGCTCTTCCACGAGGCTCCAGAGGTCAAATCTGGGGATCGGTGTATATGGGGGCTATATATAATTATGGACCGATATGGACCAATTTTTGCATGGTTGTTGGAGACAATATACTAATACCATGTACCAAATTTCAACCGGATCGGATGATTACTATTTCTTGGCGTTACATACAAATGCAATCCTAACAAGTATAAACGGCCGTAAGTTCGGCCAGGCCGAATCTTATGTACCCTCCACCATGGATTGCGTAGAAACTTCTACGAAAGACTGTCATCCACAATCGAATTACTAGGGTTGTGGTATCTTAAATCGTTTTCTAAATTGTGAGTTAGTCCATACGTGGTATAAACATAAGCGTAGGAAGGCCTCTGGGGAGGGGGCTTAGACCCCCCCAGAAAAAATTTAGCCCCCCCCAGAATTTGAAAACCTATTTACGATTTGTTATTGCTTTTATATAATATTAAACAAGTAAATAAAACCGCACAAAGTTCCAATAAAGAATTTCATATCTTTATCACAAAGTTCCGCTAACGAATTTTCATTTCAATTGCCGATGGCAATATAAAGCTTTATTTTTATATAAGTGAATTATTTATTATAAGTTAATGTTTGAAGTCTGATATTTATGAAATAAACATTTGGTTGAACTTATGATTTAAGTTCTTAAATTTATGTTTAGTTTAATAACTAAAGCACCTTTATTGATTTGTTTAGTCAGAGTTTTAGTCGATTTAATTAAAAAAATTGTAATTGATATTAAAACTATTATTTTATAAATAAATATCTTAATAACGGTGCAAAAAACCAGAATCGCCAAAAAAGTTATGAAACTGTTCCTTATGTGTCCGAAAGTGATGCAAAATTGGCGCAGAAGCGATGAATTTAAGATGGACATGTCACAGGACGGATGCCCACCATTTCAACAACCGTTGCACTGAATTTGCATCACTTCTTAAGGTGTGATCCGAATTCAGTGTTTTGAATGTGAATTAAAAAATTCATTTTGATATTTTCCCAAATAAATAATGGGAAATGGGAACGTTTGACCTAAAATATTTTCAAAACTTCGCATTTTTTCTAGAATGGAAGTAGATTTTTTTCGACATCATTTAAATAATTTTTGTCATTTTATTAATTCTTACTTTTTTATCCTATTTGAAACAAAAAATACCCATTAAGAATATAAAAAACGAGTTATAAAAATTGTGTTAAAATAATGAACTTCTTTGTGAGAACATTTTTGGAAGTGCTTTAAAAGTTATGCCTTTATAACAACTCCCAATTTTTTTGCTGGGAAAAAGTGTGGAACTACTTTTAGTTGCTTTATTATAAATTAACTGTCTAGTTACGATAAAGTCTGATTTTTATTTAGTTTTATAAAATAAAACAGTAATTTAACCTAAAACTTCAGTCCATTAATTTTTAGCTAGGGGGGGGGGGCTATAGCACCCTAGGAAAATTGTCTAGCTACGCTAATGGGTATACATTAGACAAAAACAAGTATGCGTAGGTAAGTCTACAAATAATTACAAATCGATATGGACTTTTGCACGGTAAGTAGGGAGCCAGAATTGAAATATGGGGGTCGCATATATGGGGGCTATATACAATTATTGATATGGACCAAATTTTGTGTGATTGGGGATCGATTTATATGAGGGCTATATTAACTATAGACCGATATGGACCTAGTTAGGCATGGTTGTTAACGGCCATATACTAGCACAATATACCAAATTTCAACTAACTCGGATGAAATTTGCTCCTCCAAGAGGCTCCAAAATCAAATCTCGGGATCGGTTTATATGGGGGCTATATATGATTATGGACTGATATGGACCTTTTTTGGCATGGTTGTTAAATATCATATACTACCACCACGTACAAAATTTCAACCAGATCGGATGAATTTTGCTTCTTCAAAAGGCACCGGAGGTCAAATCTGGGGACCGGTTTATATGGTTGCTATATATAATTATGGACTGATATGAACCAATTCCTGCATGGTTGTTGGATACCATATACTAACATCACTTACCAAATTTCAACCGAATCGGATGAATTTTGCTCTTCCAAGGGGCTCCGAAGGTCAAATCTCGGGATCGGTTTATATAGGGGCTATATATAATTATTGACCGATTTCAACCAATTTTTGCATGGGAGTTTGAGGCCATATATTAACACCACGTACCAAATTTCAACTGAATCAGATGAATTTTGGTCTTCCAAGAGGCTCCGGAGATCAAATCTGGCGATCGGTTTATATGGGGGCTATATATAATTATTGACCGATGTGGACCAATTTTTGCATGGTTGTTAGAGACAATATACTAACACCATGTACCAAATTTCAGCCGGATCGAATGAAATTTGCTTCTCTTAGAGGCCTCGCCAGCCAAATCGGGGGTTCGGTTTATATGGGGGCTATATATAATTATGGACCGATGTGGATGATCATATACTAACACCAAGTAGCAAATTTCAGCCGGATCGGATGAAATTTGCTTCTCTTAGAGGCTCCGCAAACCAAATCTGGGGATCGGTTTATATGGGGACTATATATAATTATGCACCGATGTGGACCAATTTTTGCATGGTTGTTAGAGACCACAGACTTACACCACGTACCAAATTTCAGCCGGATTGAATGAAATTTGCTTCTCTTAGAGGCCTCGCAAGCCAAATCAGGGGATCGGTTTGTATGGGACATATATATAATTATGGACCGATGTGGACCAATTTCTGCATGGTTGTTAGAGACCATATACTAACACCACGTACCAAATTTCAGCCGGATCGAATGAAATTTGCTTCTCTTAGAGGCCTCGCAAGCCAAATTTGGGGGTCCGTTTATATGGGGGCTATACGTAAAAGTGGACCGATATGGCCCATTTTCAATACTATCCGACCTACATCAATAGCAACTACTTGTGCAATGTTTCAAGTCGATATCTTGTTTCGTTCGGAAGTTAGCGTGATTTAAACAGACGGACGGGCATGCTCAGATCGACTCAGAATTTCACCACGACCCAGAATATATATACTTTATGGGGTCTTAAAGCAATATTTCGATGTGTTACAAACGGAATGACAAAGTTAATATACACCCCATCCTATGGTGGAGGGTATAAAAATTAGGTCCCCTAACATACTAACAGTATGGAGTGACCCATATGGTTTTCTCTCTATTAATGGGCTATGCGATTGAGTATAAATGCTTGTTAAAACGTTAATGATGTATTTGTAGTTTATCATTTGATATACCATTTATATATGTACGTATGTATGTGTGCGTATGTGATGACCATATGAGGTCGTCATAGGGGTGTGGTTTCTTGCGTTCTTTTCCTTCATTTTCCCCAACCATTAAGTGGGTGTGAAATATAAAGACATTAAATGTTTCATTAAATGGGAAAATTTTGTTTTTTTTTTTTGTTGGTGTAGAGGGCTCATCTTAGCAAACATTACTATAGCCCAAAGGAGTATTGCCAAAGAATCCATTGAAGTATTCAAGATGAAAGATAGGGTTTCTAAGGCCTTCAAGAAAATAAAGGGGTTTTCAATAAGAAGTATTATTTTGAATTAGTTACGTAGTATTTCATTAGCTGTCACTATTAAAACTATTAAACTTCACATAAAACCAAAATTTACGTCGGCTAATGCACTAGGGTGGAACACAATGTTAGTAAAAAACAAGTAATGGAAGTCTAAAGTCGGGCGGGGCCGACTATATTATATCCTGCACCACTTTGTAGATCTAAATTTTCGATACCATATCACATCCGTCAAATGTGTTGGGTGCTATATATAAAGGTTTGTCCCAAATACATACATTCAAATATCACTCGATTTGGACAGAATTTGATAGACTTTTACAAAATCTATAGACTCAAAATTTAAGTTGGCTAATGCACTAGGGTGGAACACAATGTTAGTAAAAAACAAGTATATACGGCCGTAAGTTCGGCCAGGCCGAAGCTAATGTACCCTCCACCATGGATTGCGTAGAAACTTCTACTGAAGACTGTCATCCACAATCGAATTACTTGGGTTGCGGTAACACCTGCCGATGGCAAGGTATCTTAAAACTTCCTAACACCGTAATATATACCACATAGTCCATACGTGGTATATATTAAACTAAATAAGGCCGATTAAATACGTATATAATTAAGTTTAAAGTTTCTATAGAAATAAAATGTTGACAACATTTTCTATAGAAGTAAAATTTGGAAAAAATTCTATAGAAATAAAATTTGGAAAAAATTTTCTATAGAAATAAAATTTTGACAACATTTTCTATAGAAATAAAATTTTAACAAAATTTTCTATAGATATAAAATTTTCTATAGAAATAAAATTTTGACAAAATTTTCTATAGAAATTAAATTTCGACAAAATTTTCTATAGAAATAACATTTTGACAATGTTTTCTATAAAAATAAAATGTTGGTAGATTATTTTTGGCTCTAGTGGCAACCGATATGGACCAATTTTTGTGTGATTGGGGATCGGCTATATATAACTATAGACCGATATGAACCAATTTTGGCATGGTTATTAGCGGCCTTATACTAACACCATGTTCCAAATTTCAACCGGATCGGATGAATTTTGCTCCTCCAAGAGGCTCCGGAGGACAAATCTGGGGATCGATTTATATGGGGGCTATATATAACTATGGACCGATATGGACCAATTCCTGCATGGTTGTTGGATACCATATACTAACACCACGTACCAAATTTAAACCGGATCGGATGAATTTTGCTTGCCCAAATGGCTTCGGAGTTCAAATCTGGGGATTGATTTATATAGGGGCTATATGGACTGATATGGACCAATTTTGAATGGTTCTTAGTGACTATATACTAATACCATGTACTAAATTTCAGCCAGATCGGATGAAATTTGCTTCTCTTAGAGGATCCGCAAACCAAATCTAGGAATCGGTTTATATGGGGGCTATATAAAATTATGGACCGATATGGACCGTTTTTGCATGGTTGTTAGAGACCATATACTAACACCACGTACCAAATTTCAACCGGATCGGATGATTTTTGCTCCTCTAAGAGGCTCCGGAGTTCAAATATGGAGATCGGTTTATATGGGAGCTATATATAATTATGGACCGATATGGACCAATTTTTGCATGGTTGTTAGAGACCATATACTAACACCATGTACCAAATTTCAGCCGGATCGGATGAAGTTTGCATCTCTTAGAGCAATCCCAAGCCACATTTGGGGGTCCGTTTATATGGGGGCAATACGTAAAAGTGGACCGATATAGACCAATTTTTGCATGGTTGTTGGATACCATATACTAACACCACGTACCAAATTTAAACCGGATCGGATGAATTTTGCTCCTCTAAGAGGCTCCGGAAGTCAAATCTGGGGATCGGCTTATATAGGGGCTATATATAATTATGGACCGATGTGGACCAATTTTTGCATGGTCATTAGAGAACATATACCAACACCATGTACCAATTTCAGCCGGATCGGTTGAAATTTGCTTCTGTTAGAGGCTCCGCAATAGGGGGATAGGTTTATATGGAGGCTATATATAATTATGGACCGATGTGGACCAATTTTTGCATGGTTGTTAGAGACCATATACTAACATCATGTACCAAATTTCATCCGGATCGGATGAAATTTGCTTCTCTTAGAGCAATCGCAAGCCAAATTTGGGGTCCGTTTATATGGGGGCTATACGTAAAAGTGGACCGATATGGCCCATTTACAATACCATCCGACCTACATCAATAACAACTACTTGTGACAAGTTTCAAGTCGATAGCTTGTTTCGTTCGTAAGTTAGCGTGATTTCAACTGACGGACGGACGGACGGACATGCTCAGATCTCAGAATTTCACCACGACCCAGAATATATATGTATACTTTATGGGGTCTTAGAGCAATATTTCGATGTGTTACAAACGGAATGACAAAGTTAATATACCCCCATCCTATGGTGGAGGGTATAAAAATATGGGAAATATTTAAATCTGAAGCAACTTTAAGGAAACTGCGCAAAAGTCGACCATTTTTTGTCGAAATCAGAAAAACATATATATGGGAGCTATATCTAAATTTGAACCGATTTCAATCAAATTTGGCACACATGACTATATTACTAATTGTACTCATAGTGCAAAATTTCAACCAAATTGGGCCAAAACTCTGGCTTCTGGGGCCATATAAGTCCATAATTCTACTCCCTGTGCAAAATTTCCACCAACTTGGGGTAACACTGTCTGGCTTCTGGGACCGCATTAGTACACATCGGGCGAAAGATATATATGGGAGCTATATCTAAATCTAAACCGATTTCAATAAAATTTGGCACACTTGACTATAGTACTAATTGTTCTTCTTGTGCAAAATTTTAAATAAATTAGGGTAAAACTCTGGCTTCTGGTGCCATATAAGTCCATATCGGAGCTATATCTAAATCTTAACCGATTTCTTCCAAAATAAATAGGGTTCTATTCTGAGCCCAAACACATCCTTCTGCCAAATTTAAAGTCGATTGGACTAAAACTGCGACCTAGACTTTGATTACAAAAATGTGTTCACGGACAGACGGACATGGCTATATCGACTCTGGAGCCCACCCTGAGAATTTTTGCCAAAGGCACCATGTGTCTATCTCGTCTCCTTCTGGGTATTGCAAACAAATGCACTAACTTATAATACCCTGTTCCACAGTGTGGCGCAGGGTATAAAAATCCTCCCATTACAAATACCATTGGTCTAAATAACAGTTAAGGCCCTTTTTCCTTAAGAAGCCATTTGCTTCGCCTCTTACTTTGTATCATAAACCAGCCATCGTCATCACTACCACCCCATCCATCCCAAGGATTCATTCACCACTCATTAAGTCTCAGAAAATCATTACACCACACACACACACTACAATTACACTATCGTCTATTATTGGAAGTGATTATCGGGTCGACTGTCATTATTATTTTAGATCACCCGATGATTGTTGTTGTTGTTATTTTGTGTCGATTTGTTACAATGTTAATTTCGAAATTGGGTCTTTAATAGATTTTTGACATCATTGTCGTTGGAATTAATGTTGCTGTTGTTGTTGTTGTTGTTCAACTTAATACAAAATCGAATGTTATAAATGTTATACGCAGGTCTTAATTAGCGGTTTTCGATTATGAGAAACAATTACGAGTCATAAGAAAATTCACATGTTTTCAAGCAATAAAGGTTAAATCAAAACGTTTTTCTCTGAATGGTATGTGGGTGGGTTAGTAGACGATGGTGGACAATAAAGATTACGTTAGTGACCGGGAGTATGAGTTGTGGAGTTATAAATTCATTATGTCCATAGGGATTTATCCTGACATACAATATACATTGTAGACAATTTAGAAGTAAATGACAATAAACAAGATTGAAGAATTTATTGGTTTTGGATTTTTGAAGGATGGGTTAAAAGCGAAATTGCTTAGGTTATGAAGGGAGGAGTCTAGGTCATGGGGTATTTTTATACCCTATAGCACGATTTCATTCCGTTTGTAATGTATCGAAATATTGGTCTGAAACCCAATAAAGTATAAATATTTCAAGTCTTGGTCAAATTCTGAGTCTAGTGATGTACGTCCGTCCGACCGTTTTATAGTGCTTCAAAAGTGGCAACAAAATGTGCTTCGATTTTTATTCTAATTTCTGTTTTTAATAGTTCATAATATCGAGCTTCTTATACAAAAATAACATCTTGCGATAACTGACTAGAACAAATATAAAAAAATATTTGAATTTTAACCTTTTTCGGTAGAAAATGGTATTAAATGACATGGATAGTGTAACATAAGGAATGGTCCGATTTTAGTCAAGTTAAATATCTTCTGTAGGTATTATACCAATGGTGGCCACAGTTGGTAGAATTTTCTATTGAATTAAAATTTTATCAAATTTTGTCAAAATTTTCTATAGGATTAAAATTTTGTCAAAATTTTCTATAGAATTAAAATTTTGTCAAAATTTTCTATAGAATTAAAATTTTGTCAAAATTTTCTATAGAATTAAAATCTTGTCAAAATTTTCTATAGAATTAAAATTTTCACAAAATTTTCTATAGAAATAAAATGTTGACAAAATTAGAAGCAACTCCAACTTTTTTTATAAAAATAAAAACCAAACTTCCAATAGAACAATTTTTGACAAAATTCTAATTAAAATTTTGTCAAAATTTTCTATAGAAAAAACATTTTGATAAAATTTTATATAGAACTAAAATTTTGACAAAATTTTCTACAGAAATAAAATTTTGACAATATTTTTTACCGAAATAAACTTTGGACAAAAATTTCTATAGAAATACAATTTTGACAAATTTTTTCTATAGGAATACAATTTTGCAAAAATTTCCATAGAATTAGAATTTTGGCAAAATTTTCTATAGAATTAAAATTTTGTCAAAATTTTCTATAGAATTAAATTGTTGGCAAAATTTTCTATACAAACCAAATATTGAAAAAATTTCTATATAATTAAAATTTTGTCAAAATTTTATATAGAATTAAAATTTTGTCAAAATTTTCTATAGAATTACAATTTTGGCAAAATTTTCTATAGAATTAAAATATTGTCAACATTTTCTACCGAAATAATTTTTTTTTCAAAATTTTCTATAGAAAAAACTTAAAATAGAAAAAATTTTGACAAAATTCTAATTAAAATATTTTCAAAATTTTCTATAGAAAAAACATTTTGATAAAATTTTATATAGAATTAAAATTTTGACAAAAATTTTCTATAGAAATAAAATTTTGACAAATTTTTCTATAGGAATACAATTTTGCAAAAATTTCCATAGAATTAAAATTTTGGAAAAATTTTCTATAGAATTAAAATTTTGTCAAAATTTTCTATAGAATTAAATTTATGGCAAAATTTTCTATAGAAACAAACTATTGAAAAAAATTTCTATATAATTAAAATTTTGTCAAAATTTTCTATAGAAATACAATTTTGTAAAAATTTTCAATAGAATTAAAATGTTGGCAAAATTTTCTATAGAATTAAAATACTGCCAACATTTTCTACCGAAATAATTGTTTTTCGAAATTTTCTATAGAAATAAAATGTTGACAAAATTTCCTATAAAAATTAAATTAAAATTAGGAGCAACTTCAACTTTTTTATAAAAATAAAAACCAAATTTCCAATAGAAAAAATTTTGGCAAAATTCTTTGACAACATTTTCTACCGAAATAAAATTTTGACAAAAATTTCTATAGAAATACAATTTTGACAAATTTTTTCTATAGGAATACAATTTTGCAAAAAAATTCCATAGAATTAAAATTTTGTCAAAATTTTCTATAGAAATAAAATTTTCTCAAAATTTCCTATAGAATGAAATTTTGGGCAAAATTTTCTATAGAAATAAAATATTGAAAAAAAATTTCAATAGGATTATATAGAACTAAAATTTTATCAACACACTCTATGGAATTAAAATGTTGACAACATTTTCTATGGAAATAAATTGTTGACAAAATTTTGTACGGAATAAAATTTTGACAAAATTTTCTACAGCATTTAAATTTTGTCAAAATTTTCTACAGAAATAAAATTTTGTCAATATTTTCTATAGGAATAAAATTTTGACAATACTTTATATCGAAATACAATTTTGGCAAAAATTTCTATAGAAACAAAATGTTCACAAAATTTTCTACAGAATTAAAATTTTGTCAAAATTTTCTACAGAAATAAAATTTTGACAAAATTTTCTATAGGAATATCATTTTGTAAAAATTTTCTATGTAATTAAAATTTTGCCAACATTTTCTACCGAAATAAAATTTTGTCAAAACATTCTATAGAATTAGAATCTTGACAAAATTTTCTATACACAGAAAAAAATTTTAATAAAATATTTCCAATTAAACAGTTGATTGAAGTTGAAAATATTTGCACTTAATAATTTAATTTATATAATTAACTTTTTAATCAAGATAAAAGCATTAGGTTAATTAAGTCAATGATTAAAAATTTTGAATTAAAAATTTAATTGATATTATTAACTTTTTAATCAAACTCGGAAGACTAACTCACATAAAAAAATTATGTTTTTTTTTTAATTTCAATAACAATTTATTTCAAAAAATCAATTTTTTAATCAAACTTAAAACACAAAAATCAGATAAGAAAGCAATTTAACATAGTTACGTTATTAATTCAAAAAATTAATTGAGTATTGCAATGAACATCTATTAAATTTTTAATTGCATCAATTAAAAAATTAATTGAAATTTTCAAATATAATAAATAAATTTTTTAATCAAATATTTTTTATATCCGATTAAAAAAGTGATTGATACTATCATTTCCGTGATTGAAGACATATGGATTAAAAAATTAATTGAATCAATCAATTTCGTGATTGAATCAGAAAACAATTTTTTGTGTGTAGACTTAAAATTTTAACAAAATTTTTAATGGAAATCAAATGTTGACAATATTTTCTATAGAAATAAAATTTTCTCAAATGTTTAATATTTTGTCAATATTTTATTTCTATAAAACATGTTGCCAAAAGTTTATTTCTATAGAAAATATTGTCAAAATTTTAGTTCCATATGAAGCATATTTTCTACTGATATAAAATTCTGTCAAAATTTTCTATAGAAATAAAATTTTGACAATATTTTCCACCGAAATAAAATTTTGACAACATTTTCCATCGAAATGACATGAAATTTTGACAAAAATTTCTATAGAAATAAAATTTTGGACACAACTTTCTGTAGAAATAAAATTTAAAAACAAGTATATACAGCAGTAAGTTCGGCCGGGCCGAATCTTAAATACCCACCACCATGAACCAAATATTAGGGGTTCCTTTGAAATTTCAGGAGGGCTTGAGGACTTGAGGACACTTCCCGAAGATAAATTTAAAGATTTCACCTATGAGGACTATATCAGATTCTGGATTTATAAGAACCATTTTTGTTTGAGTTTTAGAGGAATCATTAACATCTCTTGTAAGTGTGCAAGAAAATTATAAAATAACGTCTTGATTTGAAATCTTAAATCTGTAGAAGTAAAATCTGGAAATTTTACATTGAGTTTCAAGCAATTTTCATGATAAGTGCGCTTTCTACACCCTCAAGAAGTGAAGTCGGTCTATATGTAGCATTACTATATATGGCATTACCAAATGGACCGATAAAAACTTAATCCGATACACATTTTTTGAGCCTAAAATACAAGAATATTTACAATTTAAGGCAAATCAGATAAAAACTACGGTTTCTAGAAACCCAAGGAGTTAAATCGGGAGATCGTTCTTATGGGGCTATACTAAAATATAGACCGATACTCACCTCTTTATGACCTGAAAATACCTCTAGATTTCCAATTTCAGGCAAATAGGATAAAAACTTCGGATTCTAGAAGCCCAAGAAGTAAAATCGCGAAATCGGTCTATATGGATTTATACGAAAATATGGACCGTGTTTACTTTTGGGGAGACTCGGGACGAAAGCTGCAAAGTGATTGGTGGTTAGGAGGTGCTTTGACCGATGTCTTGAGGGGGAGTGGACTGTAATTGGTGATGGTCGAAGACGGCGAAGAACTTCAATGAAAAGAAGAGAGATCAATGCTGGAAACCCTTGCCAGACATAATACCTCACGCAAAAGATATTACGGGCAAATAAGTGGGAAATGAAAAAAGAGTGAGAATTAGGTTTTGTGGTTGATTTATTGGGATGCTTTATGTCCTCACCTAAGTAAGTCTATGAACCAAGTGAGTGTTAAAAAATTCATGTACCATCCACGAAACATCTTATAAATATTTCAATAATTCACAATAGAGAACAGTGTTTTTACAACTATAAAATTCATGACAATTATTCAATTCAGTATCGTACAAATATTTATGACAAATAGTTTTTAAGTCTAAACTATGATGTTTAGACATACCGCCGGGTCAGAAAAAGTTATTGTTCACTTGAGCACAAAACTGATGCTAGAGCTCTAATGGCTTCCGAGAGAAGTTGTTGATTTGGAGCAGGTTTGGATGTAGTCCTGTTGCCTTTATGCGCTCTTTTCTGCTGATTAGTGGATGCATTTTTCATTGGTTTTCGAATCTGTGATAGATTGTTGTTGGAACTGCGTAACCTCCGTTGACTATCCCTGCTTTGATGATAACTCGCGTGTAGAAGGGTGTGATGAGGCCGTCCGCATGTTTGGCACATGTTGGGCGATCGGCAATCGCGAAACCGATGGCTACGCGCCAAACAATTAATACAGTAAACTTCGGCTAGTACCATGGCTTTTCGCTCTCTTGGAGTCATCCACAGAAATTTTGGGCATACCTTTAAAGCATGGAACTTGTTACATAATTTACATTTATAGACATTAGGTTTTAATTGGAGTCTTGTTGAGATTCTGCAAATAAATATAAAAATAGTTAGGGGTATCTTAAAGTAAAATATGATGGAAAACCATATATCTTAAATTGATATGGGTTGTTGTTATGCTGTTTGATTTTCATCTGTTGAGTTTGAGAATGGGAGATAACAAAGTTTTGATATGGGTCTTTTAAGAATTCCGGTTGAAGTACGTACATCTGCAACACGAACATTGCTATCGGATCCCATATACGTTTTTTCTATCCTTCCCAAACACCATTCGCTTGGAGGAAGTAAATCATCCATAACTATTACCATGTCACCGTTCTTAAGGTTTGGAAGAGAATTTTTCCATTTGTAGCGTTTTTGTAGGGACTTAAGGTAATCTTGTTTCCATCTAACTGAGAATTGGTGATGGATTGCTTTTAGTTTAAGCCACCTATTTATGAGAGAAATATTGGAGGACAAGGGTTCTGGTAGTGCCATTAGGGGGGATCCTCTAAGGAAATGACCTGGGGTAAGTGCGGTTAAGTCCGTAGGATCCTCAGATAATGCGGAGATTGGGCGAGAATTCAAGACTCCCTCTATCCGAGCAGATGTTATTTTCCCTAGATGTTATTTTCAAAAATTGAGAAAATTCCCTCAAAAGAGTCCGGCTTGCGCCAAGAAAGTTTCTTCCGTTATCGGAAACCACCCGATGGGGGAGACCCCGCCTCCCGACAAATCGGGAAAAGGCCGCTTCGAAAGCAGCCGACGAGAGATCGGAGCAAGCTTCCAAATGCACGGCTTTCGTTGCGAAACAAACAAAGACACACACATAGCCTTTTATTATTGGAGAATTCCGAAGTGTCGAGCTTTTCAGGTCAAATGGACCTGCAAAATCCACCCCAGTGATGTGAAATGGTGGAGAAAATGTGCATCTTTCTGGTGGAAGAGGTGCCATAATTTGGGAACCTGGATTATGTCTATAAATAATACATGTCTTGCATTTATGAATAATGCTTTTTACTCTAGGTTTGAGTCGGGAAATGTAAAATTCGGTTTGAGTAAACCTACACATTTGGTTGCTTTCTGCATGAGCCAAAAAATTATGTAAGTGTAGTAAATAAAGAGAGCATAGTCTAGAGTTACCTGGAAGTATGATTGGGTAACGCTCTCGATATGGAAGAGATGACTCAGACAGTCTACCATTTACACGTAAAATATTTTTAGAGTCTAAAAACGGGTTTAAGGTTGACAAATTGCTCTTACGTGAAATCGGTTGAGAATTTACAAGAGTTTCATACTCTATTGGGTGAAATTTCTTTTGGGAGAGTATAATTAATCGAGTCTTTACAAATTGTAACTCATCAAGACTCAAATCGATACTTGGAATTCTAATTGAGGTTTTGAATCGAGGGTTAACTCTGTGGTAAAATCTGAAAGCGTAAGAAAGGACCCTTAACGCTCTTGTGTATGATGAAAATCTGAATAATATGTCATCTTCTTTGGTAGAAACGTGACAAGTAGTAACCTGAGTGCTTTCTGGGAACGTTAACGGATTTTTCTTGGGCCAATGGGAATCTGATTTTGTTAACCAATTCGGTCCATTCCACCACAAAGTGTTGGACATAAGATCCTGCGGTTTGCAGCCGCGCGTGCCAAGATCTGCTGGGTTTTCGTGCGTGGAAACGTATCTCCATTTAGCATACGGAGTAAAATCTAGAATTTGAGAAGTGCGATTGGCTACATAGGTTTCCCATGACATGGGGGGCTTTGACAACCATCCAAGAACAATGGATGCGTCTGTCCACAGGGTTATCGAATTGACGTTGCTTTCGAAAATTTTCAGAACATAGTTCACTAATTTGGATAAAAGTACAGCACCATTAAGCTCTAATTTCGGAAGAGTTATGGTCTTCAAGGGGGCTACTTTGCTTTTAGCCGTTAGTAGATTACAGGTAACCTGAGATGGGGACACTTCACATCTCACGTACACGCATGCGCAGTACGCGACTTTTGATGCGTCACAAAAGCCATGTATCTCAATATTACTACTCGGAGTGAATTGGATCCATCTTGGGATCTTTATGTCTTCAATATGGGGTAAATCGAGTTGTAAAGTTTCCCAGTTAGTTAGAGAATCGGGATTAATTGGTTCATCCCAATCGGTACCCTCCAGCCAGAGTTGCTGCATGAGGATTTTCGACCGAATTACAACAGGCGTTATCCAACCAGCGGGATCAAATAACTGCGCTACAATAGATAGTATTTTGCGTTTGGTTGGGTTTGAATCTGGTTGTGTTGGAACATATGTATAGGAAAAGTGGTCTAGAAGCGCATTCCACTTTATGCCTAAAGTCTTAGTTGAACTTTTCTCAGAGAAACGTAAAAAATCTAAGTCATATAGATCTTCTTTGGGAAGTTTGGTAAGTAAATCCGAGTTATTTGCCGTAAACTTTTTCAATGGGAAACCAGCAGATTTGAGAACCGCAATCAGATCTTTCTGTGCCTTTAAAGCCTCTTCGATTGAGAAACCCCCGGACAAAATGTCGTCAACATAAGTCTCTTTACGCAATATTTTTGATACGGTTGGAAACTGTGCTTCACAGTCGGTGGCTAATTGCGGTAAAGTCCTTATTGCTAGAAAGGGGGCACAGTTTACACCAAACGTAACTGTATTCAATTGATAATCTTTAATAGGACCAATTTTATTTGGTTGAAATAAAATGCGTTGATATGGCCTATCTGCGGGGTGTACCTTTATTTGACGGTACATTTTTTGAATATCTCCACTAAACACAAACTTGTATCTCCTCCAATTGAGGATTGTAGATATCAAATCTGTTTGGAGAGTGGGACCCGTGTAGAGCACATTATTTAGAGAAACTCCGGACTTAGTTTTGCGGGAGGCGTTGAAAACAACCCTTACTTTAGTAGACCTATGTTCAGGTCGCACTACCGCGTGATGTGGGAGGTAATATGAGGAAAATTTACCCATGGTAGCAATTTCTTGGGAGGAAGTTTCTTCCATGTGATTCAATGAGATATATTCATTGAGAACGGCATGGTATTCCTTTTGGAGCTCTGAGTTAGCGGACAATGTTCTTTTTAATCTTGAATATTGCCCTAGAGCGAGAAAACGTGACGAGCCTAGAAATAGCGCATCGGGAAAGTCTTGTTTGAACGGGAGGAAGGACCATGTTTACTTTTGGGGAGACTCGGGACGAAAGCTGCAAAGTGATTGGTGGTTAGGAGGTGCTTTGACCGATGTCTTGAGGGGGAGTGGACTGTAATTGGTGATGGTCGAAGACGGCGAAGAACTTCAATGAAAAGAAGAGAGATCAATGCTGGAAACCCTTGCCAGACATAATACCTCACGCAAAAGATATTACGGGCAAATAAGTGGGAAATGAAAAAAGAGTGAGAATTAGGTTTTGTGGTTGATTTATTGGGATGCTTTATGTCCTCACCTAAGTAAGTCTATGAACCAAGTGAGTGTTAAAAAATTCATGTACCATCCACGAAACATCTTATAAATATTTCAATAATTCACAATAGAGAACAGTGTTTTTACAACTATAAAATTCATGACAATTATTCAATTCAGTATCGTACAAATATTTATGACAAATAGTTTTTAAGTCTAAACTATGATGTTTAGACAGACCGAAACTTACCATTTTCGGCACACCTCTTTATGGTCCTAAAATACCTCTGAATTTTCAATTTCGCGCAAATTGGATGAAAACTACGGTTTCTATAAGCGAAAGACCCCAAATCGGGAGGTCGGTTTATATGGGGGCTATACCAAACAATGGACCGACACTCCCCATTTTTGGCACACCTCTTCAAGGTCCCAAAATACCTCTAGATTTTCAATTTCGCGCAAATTGGATGAAAACTACGGTTTCTATAAGCGAAAGACCCCAAATCGGGAGGTCGGTTTTTATGGGGGCTATACCAAAACATGGACCGACACTCACCATTTTTGGCACACCTCTTCAAGGTCCCAAAATATCTCTAGATTTTCGATTTCGCGCAAATTGGATGAAAACTACGGTTTCTATAAGCGAAAGACCCCAAATCGGGAGGTCGGTTTATATGGGGGCTATACCAAAACATGGCCCGATATAGCCCATCTTCGAACTTGACCTGCGCGCAGACAAAAGACGATTCTGTGCCAAATTTCAGGACGATAGCTCCATTATTGAATGCTGTAGCGTGATTACAACAGACAGCCAGACAGACAGACAGACGGACAGACGGACATGCTTATATCGTCTTAGAATTTCTCCCTGATCAAGAATATATATACTTTATATAGTCAGAAATCGATATTTCGATGCGTTACAAACGGAATGACAAACTTATTATACCCCGTCACCATTCTATGGTGGTGGGTATAAAAATGTTCTATAGGAATAAAATTTTGACAAAATTTTCTATAGAAATAAAATTTAAATTTAGAACAAGGAAGGGACTCTGGATAAGCGAGCTTTTGTCAAGTATTGCGCTTTATGTTAATACGGTTTGAGTTTTAGTTCGGTTTTAGTTTACGTTCACCAATGTGGTATCACAATGGACTGAATCGTCTAAGTGAGCCTGATACATCGGGCTGCCACCTAACCTAACCTAGTTTACGTTTGTTGTTAACTATCATTAAAATTTTCTATGCAATTAACATTTTGACAAAATTTTCTATAGAAATAAAATTTGCACGAACTTTTTTGTGGAAATAAAATATTGACAAAATTTTCTATAGAAATAAAATTAAAATTAAGAACAACTTCAACTTTTTATATAGAATAACCAAATTCCGCATAGAAAAAATTTTGGCAAAAACTGTTTAAAAAAAATTAAATTGTAGCAAACATTTCTATAGAAATGAAATTTTGACAAAATTGTCTATAGAATTAAAATATTATAAAAATTTTCTTTAGAATTAAAATTTTGTGAAAATTTTCTATAGTATTAAAATTTTGTCAAAATTTTCTATAGAATTAAATTTTTGTCACAATTTTCTATTGAATTAAAATTTTGTCAAAATTTTCTATAGAAATAAAATTTTGACAAAATTTGCTACGGAAATAAAATTTGACAAAACTTTCTATAGGGGTATAATTTTGTAAACAAATTCTATAGAATTAAAATTTTGTCAAAATTTTCTACAGAATTAAAATTTTGTCAAAATTTTCTATAGAAATAAAATTTAGACAACATATTCTATGGTAATAAAATTTTGACAAAATTTTCTATAGGGGTATAATTTTGTAAAAAAATTTCTATAGAATTAAAATTTTGTCAAAATTTTCTATAGAATTAAAATTTTGTCAAAATTTTCTATAGAATTAAAATGTGGACAACATTTTCTATGGTAATAAAATGTTGACAAAATTTTCTAAAGAAATAAAATTTTGGCAACATTTTCTATAGATAGACAATTTTGAAAACATTTTCTGCCGATTTTTTTTTTGTAAAAAATTTTCTATAGAATTAAAATTTTTTTTAAATTTTCTATAGAATTAAAATTTTGTCAAAATTTTCTACAGAAATAAAGTTTTGACAAAATTTTGTATAGCAATAAAATGTTGTCAAAATTTTCTACAGAAATCAAATTTTGACAAAATTTTCTATAGAAATAAAATTCTATAGAATTAAATTTTTGACAAAGCTTTCTATAGGGGTATAATTTTGTAAAAAATTTTCTATAGAATTAAAATTTTATTAAAATTTTGTATAGAATTAAAATTTTGTCAAAATTTTCTACAGAAATTAAATTTTGACAAAATTTTCTATATAATTAAAATGTTGTCAAAATTTTCTACAGAAATCAAATTTTGAAAAAATTTTCTACAGAAATAAAATTCTATAGAATTAAATTTTTGACAAAAATTTTTATGGAAATAAAATGTTGCCAAAATTTTCGATGAAAATACATTTTCTACATTTTAAATTTTGTCGATTTTTGGTAATATTTTCTTCAAATTTTGGTAGTTTTATTTTTGGCAATGTTTGACAACCGTGATTGATAGTGGTTTTTGAATTTAAACAAAAAAAAAATAAATAAATAAATTTGAGCTAATTTAAATTTTGATTTTTTTTTTTAATTTTTGGATTTTTCTGCCCAAAAATGATAGTATACAAAGGACGCAAAAAACATTGTATCTCTCAAGTTTGCTCCCACACTATTTTTTGGGTTAGTAATATAGCATATTATTGAACTGCTAAATTTTTTAGAAATATTTTTAAAATATTTTTAATTTTGGAGTATTTTTTTTTTTTTGGTAAAACAAACCCTCATTTATAATAAGGAAGGGATAATGGGTGAACGAGTTTTTGTCATGTAGTGCGCTTTATATTAATGGGGTTTGAGTTGTCGAAAGGCCGATTAAATACGTATATAACTAAGTTTAAAGTTTCTATAGAAATAAAATTTTGACAAAATAAAATTTTGAAACATTTTCTATAGAAATAAAATTTGACAAAATTTTCTATAGAAATAAAATTTTTACAAAATTTTCTATAGAAATAAAATTGTGACAAAATTTTCTATAGAAATAATATTTTGACAATGTTTTCCATAAAAATTAAATTTTGGTAGATTATTTTTGGCTCGAGTGGCAACCATGATTATGAACCGATAAGGACCAATTTTTGTGTGATTGGGGATCGCCTATATATAACTATAGACCGATATGGATCAATTTTGGCATGGATATTAGCGGCCTTATACTAACACCACGTTGCAAATTTCAACCGGATCGGATGAATTTTTCTCCTCCAAGAGGCACCGGAGATCAAATCTGGGGAACTGTTTATATGGGGGATATGTATAATTATGGACCGATATGGACCAATTCTTGCGTGTTTGTTATAGACCACATTCTAACACCATGTTCCAAATTTCAACCGGATCGGATGAATTTTGCTCCTCCAAAAGGCTCCGGAGGACAAATCTTGGAATCGATTTATATGGGGGCTATATATAATTATGGACCGATGTGGTCCAATTTTTGCATGGTCATTAGAGAACATATACCAATACCATGTACCAAATTTCAGCCGGATCGGATGAAATTTGCTTATCTTAGAGGCTCCGCAAGCCATATCGGGGGATCGATTTATATGGGGGCTATATATAATTATGGACCGATATGGACCAATTTTTGCATGGTCATTAGAGAACATATACCAACACCATGTACCCAATTTCACCCGGATCGGATGAAATTTTCGTTTCTTAGAGGCTCCGCAAGCCAAATCGGGGGATCGGTTTATATGGGGGTTATATGTAATTATGGACCGATATGGACCAATTTTCGCATGGTTGTTAGAGACCATATACTTACACCATGTACCAAATTTCAGCCGGATCGGATGAAATGTGCTTCTCTTAGAGCAATCGCAAACCAAATTTGGGGGACCGTTTATATGGGGGCTATACGTAAAAGTGGACCGATATGGCCCATTTGCAATACCATCCGACCTAGATCAATAAAAACTACTTGTGCCAAGTTTCAAGTCGATAAATTGTTTCGTTCGGAAGTTAGCGTGATTTCAACAGACGGACGGACGGGCGGACATGCTCAGATCGACTCAGAATTTCACCACGACCCAGAATATGTATACTTTATGGGGTCTTAGAGCAATATTTCGATGTGTTACAAACGGAATGACAAAGTTAATTTACCCCCATCCTATGGTGGAGGGTATAAAAATAAAAAATAATATTTTGCTAATTTTTCAATTGATAATTGTTGATAAAAACGAGATCGAGGTCGTTTTTATCAACAATTATTGAGCAAATTAAAATTTTGATTTTTTTTTTTACATTTTGGGATTTTTCTTCCCAAAAATTATAATATACGAAGGACGCCAAAAAAAGTTGTATATATCAATTTTGTTCTTAAACTTTTTTTAGGTTAATAATTATGGAATAAAAAAATAAAATTTATCTAATTTTGATTAGAAATATTTTTAAAATATTTGTATTTTTCGAATAGTTTTTTTTTTTTATATAAAAACTTTTCCAGGAGCTGTATGACCCTATTAAGTACTTGATAAATATTGCGATTTATTTTTATTTTGGAATATTTTCTATTTGACCTAGGTTACATTATATTCTATAGGGCTTTAAGCAGCCCTTTTGATTTTAAATCCAGCTTTCAATTTTTATTTAAATTTAAATGTTACAAAAATATATTTTTTTTCTTTAACTTATTTTCCATTTGCTACCATTTATGCATGTTTGTTTCATTTATATGGTTTGTCTTCTTCCTACATTGAATTTTAACATGCTCCCTGCTGAAGATTTAGGATGATTCATTCTATGGTGCCTAAAAATAATAACCATTTTTCTACAGAATTCTGAAGAGGAAACTCACTTGGCATAAATATAAAATGAACTTAAAACCGAAATAGAGTAAACCTCCCACACACACATACACTCTCAGGTGACCAAACTGAAACATAGACAATAATACTCCTACAAACAAAAAAGAAAAAAAACAAATCCATGCAAATATCCTTAGACGAATGTCTAAGGGTGAAGTATATCAAATACGTACCTGCTCGAGGGAAGTTAACTTGTAAAGAGAGTCTCATAAGGTGAAATATATTCCAACACTTGTGATTCAAGACTAGCGGCTAGTAGAGAGTGTTGAAGCTTCCCTGGCTTAAGCAAACAAAAACATTTTCCAGTGGGCTTTATACAGGACTTTTGTTGCAGGACTCTATGTTTTTATTTTCAAAATATTTTTTTCTCTTCCATCATGTGCTCGTAGTGGAAAATGTTTTTCTTTTTTTTTGTGGTTATAACCAACACCACCACAACATGGAATAGAATTTGTAAGGGAAAACACACACAAAGGATATAAATTATTTATATATTTTTTTGTTGTTGTTCGTATGCAAATGTAAAATGCACGGATTCTGTGGAAATCACCGGATGTCGCTGTATGTCAGTCAGCAAGGTATGATAATCGTCGATGCTTGGACACTTCGTATGGCCACATTGTTCCCTAAGGTACAATGCAGTACAGTACAGTATCACTGAGTGTAAAGTTGGAGAAACAAATGCTAAATGTCTATAAAATGAATGGCAGTGGCACAGCGAAATGATGAAATACTTTTGCTAGGAGTGAATTAGGGAAATTATCAATTTGAGGGATTTCATTCAACTCACTACGATTGTAATGCAAAACCTTTAAGTAGGAATTAAAAGAAAATATAAACACTATTAGAAAGTATTTATATTAAAAGATGATTGTTGTGTAAAAGAGATTTGGTTTAAAGATAGCCCCAATCGTAGAGTGTTTCCCAATGAAAGTTCCATGGGCGTAGCTAATCTGTGAGAGGAGAATAGTCAAAGAAGGGCGGCAGAACAACCTTTCGCCTGGACGGAGAATCGAACCGCGGACCATGCACTTAGTACGCCAACACACTAACCACTGAGCTATGTACCTGTTATGGTCATCAATAGATAAATATCCATATAAGTTATATTTATATAGCATAGCTTGCGGCGCCCACGAACCGAATAAACAAAGTTTATTTAACAGAAACAAACATTTAGTTTGGCACCGTGTAGCAGTGGTTGCTACGTCCGACTTGCATGCCAAGGGTCGTGGGTTCGACCCTGCTTCGACCAAAGTTTTTTTATACCCTCCATCATAGGATGGGGGTATATTAACTTTGTCATTCCGTTTGTAACACATCGAAATATTGCTCTAAGACCCCATAAAGTATATATATTCTGGGTCGTGGTGAAATTCTGAGTCGATCTAAGCATGTCCGTCCGTCCGTCCGTCCGTCTGTTGAAATCACGCTAACTTCCGAACGAAACAAGCTATCGACTTGAAACTTGGCACAAGTAGTTGTTATCGATGTAGGTCGGATGGTATTGAAAATGGGCCATATCGGTCCACTTTTACTTATAGCCCCCATATAAAGGGACCCTCAGATTTGGTTTGTGGAGCCTCTAAGAGAAGCATATTTCATCCGATCCGGCTGAAATTTGGTACATGGTGTTGGTATATGGTCTCTAACAATAATGCACAAATTGGTCGACATCGGTCCATAATTATATATAGCCCCCATATAAACCGATCCCCAGATTTGGCTTGTGGAGCCTCTAAGAGAAGCATATTTCATCCGATCCGGCTGAAATTTGGTACATGGTGTTGGTATATGGTCTCTAACAACCATGCAAAGATTGGTCCATATCGGTCCTTAATTATATATAGCCCCCATATAAACCGATCCCCAGATTTGGCTTGCGGAGCCTCAAAGAGAAGCAAATTTCATCCGATCCGGCTGAAATTTGGTACATGATGTTGGTATATGGTATCTAACAACCATGCAAAAATTGGTCCACATCGGTCCATAATTATATATAGCCCCCATATAAACCGATCCCCAGATTTGGATTGTGGAGCCTCTAAGAGAAGCATATTTCATCCGATCCGGCTGAAATTTGGTACATGGTGTTGGTATATGGTATCTAACAACCATGCAAAAATTGGTCTACATCGGTTCATAAATATAGATAGACCCCATATAAACCGATCCCCAGATTTGGCTTGCGGAGCCTCAAAGAGAATCAAATTTCATCCGATCCGGCTGAAATTTGGTACATGGTGTTGGTATATGGTCTCTAACAACCATGCAAAGATTGATCCACATCGGTCCATAATTATATATAGCGCCCATATAAACCGATCCCCAGATTTTGGTTGCGGAGCCTCAAAGAGAAGCAAATTTCATCCGATCCGCCTGAAATTTGGTACATGATATTGGTATATGGTTTCTAAAAACCATGCAAAAATTGTTCCACATCAGTTGATAATTATATATAGCCCCATATAAACCGATCCCAAGATTTGGCTTGCGAAGTCTCCAAGAGAAGCAAATTTCATCCAATCCGGTTGTAATTTGGAACATGGTGTTAGTATATGATCTTTAACAACCGTGCCAGAATTGGTCCATATCGGTCCATAATTATATATAGCCCCCATATAAAACATTCTCCAGATTTGACCTCCGGAGCCTCTTGGAGGAGCAAAATTCATCCGATCCGGTTCAAATTAGGAACGTGGTGTTAGTATATGGTCGCTAACAACCATACCAAAATTTGTCGAATCACACAAAAATTTGTCCATATCGGTTCATAATCATGGTTGCCACTAGAGCTAAAAATAATCTACCAAAATTTTATTTCTATAGAAAATTTTGTTAAAATTTTATTTCTGTAGAAAATTTTGTCAAAATTTTATGTCCACTTTGTCAAACTGAATTATATACGTATTGGGTCGATCTTTTTTGATTTAATATATACCACGTATGGACTTACATACAATTTAGAAGATGGTGTTAGGAGGTTTTAAGATACCTTGCTATCGACAAGCGTTACCGCAACTTAAGTAATTCGATTGTGGGTGGCAGTGTTTAGAAGAAGTTTCTACGCAAATCAATGATGGAGGGTACATAAGCTTCGGCCTGGCCGAACTTACGGCCGTATATACTTGTTTGTTTTTATACCCTTCACCACTACTGTTGTACAGGGTATAATAAGTTTGTGCATTTGTATGTAACGCCAAGAAGGAGTAATCATAGACCAACCTTTTAGTATACTGATCGGCTTAGAATTAAATTCTGAGTCGATTTAGCGATGTCCGTCTGTCTGTCTGTCTGTCTGTTGATGTATTTTTGTGTGCAAAGTACACCTCGCAGTTTTAGTCCGATTGTCCTAAAATTTGGTATAGGGTCCTGTTTCGGCTCAAAGACGATCCCTATTGATTTTGGAAAAAATCGGTTCAGATTTAGATATAGCTGCCATATATATTTTTCACCGATCTGGTCATAATTGGCGTGTATATCAACCGATCTTCCTCAAATTCTGTACATCCGAATATTTTATGAGTCTCGAAAAACTTGCAAAATATCAGCTAAATCGATTCAGATTTAGATATAGTTCCCATATATAGCTTTCGCCCGATTTACACTCATATGACCACAGAGGGCAATTTTTAACTCCGATTTAGTTGAAATTTTGCACAGGGAGTAGAATTAGCATTGTAGCTATGCGTGCCAAATTTGGTTGAAATCGGTTCAGATTTAGATATATCTCCCATATATAGCTTTCGCCCGATTTACACTCATATGTCCACAGAGGCCAATTTTTAACTCCGATTTAGTTGAAATTTTGTACAGGGAGTAGTATTAGCATTGTTGCTGTGCGTGCCAAATTTGGTTGAAATCGGTTCAGATTTAGATATATCTCCCATATATAGCTTTCGCCCGATTTACACTCATATGTCCACAGAGGCCAATTTTTAACTCCGATTTAGTTGAAATTTTGCACAGGGAGGAGAATAAGCATTGTTGCTATGCGTGCCAAATTTGGTTGAAATCGGTTCAGATTTAGATATAGCTCCTATATATATGTTTTTCTGATTTCGACAAAAATGGTCAAAATTCCAACATTTTCCTTGTAAAATCGCCACTGCTTAGTCGAAAGGTTGTAAAAATGACTCTAATTTTCCTAAACTTCTAATACATATATATCGAGCGATAAATCATAAATAAACTTTTTTGAAGTTTCCTTAAAATTGCTTCAGATTTAAATGTTTCCCATATTTTTTTACTAACATTGTGTTCCACCCCAGTGCATTAGCCGACTTAAATTTTGAGTCTATAGATTTTGTAGACTTCTATCAAATTCTTCCAGATCGAGTGATATTTAAATTTATGTATTTGGGACAAACCTTTACATATAGCCCCCAACACATTTGACGGATGGGATATGGTATCGAAAACTTAGATCTACAAAGTGCTGCAGGGTATAATATAGTCGGCCCCGCCCGACTTTAGACTTTCCTTACTGGTTTTTTACTAACATTGTGTTCCACCCTAGTGCATTAGCCGACTTAAATTTTGAGTCTATAGATTTTGTAGAAGTCTATCAAATTCTTCCAGATCGAGTGATATTTAAATGTATGTATTTGGGACAAACCTTTATATATAGCCCCCAACACATTTGACGGATGTGATATGGTATCGAAAATTTAGATCTACAAAGTGGTGCAGGGTATAATATAGTCGGCCCCGCCCGACTTTAGACTTTCCTTACTGGTTTTTTTTTTTACATATATTCCAGATATAGTCGGAAGATTCCGAAAAAGTGTTCAACATTACATTGTAGTATATTAAATTTTGAACTGTAAAATGTGTCTTATTAACGACCTAAAGTCAGAAAAGAACAGTGTTTGATATAAACGAAATGGACTGTGTTGTTGTTTCAAAAATAAATTTTTTAATGAAAAAATAAAAATTTTGTAACAAACGAATTTTTTTGGTGATAAAAGTTTAAATTTTCGAAGAAATTCCAAAAACTGTAACAAAAGAAAAACGTTTTCGGTACACGTTTTCCAAACGTATTTTTTCTTTGCGTGCAAGTAATTTGATTGTGCGTGACAGTCTTTACTAGAACTTTCTACTCAATCCATAGTGAAAGGTACATAATATTCGGCCTGGCTGAACTTACAGCCCTATATACTTGTTCGAACATATTACGTATACTTTTTCTTCCCAATTTTGCAATCAGTAGTAAGCACGGTTGCCACACTTGTTAGAATTCTACTAAAAATGGTAGATTATTTACTTTTTTTTAGATTGGTAGAATTCTTGATGTTTTGGTAGATTTTACTGAATATTCCTTTCCAAAAATTTCCTATAGAAATAAAATTTCGACAAAATTTTCTATAGAAATAAAAAATTTTATTTTCTACAGAAATGAAAAAAAAAAATATGCTCGCAAATTTGTCTAGGCAGTAGCCGACTATCAAAACCTTTTTTCGGGAGGTTCAAGTGTAGTTTACTTTGGGTTGAGTGAATAAACCGAATTTATTCTAACAATTGGTTGATAGTTTTGCTGCAAGAAGACGATGCTAATGAGGAATGTGGTAATTCCGAAACAGCTGTACATCCCACCATTTTGCAGTCTATAGGGCTTTGCCCAAATAAATTTGACAAGCATACTTTTCCTATGTTGGTTAAACTACTCTTGTAGTTTAGTCAACGCAATGGGTTTTAAGCTGAGATCAAAACAACAAATAGAAATAAAATTTCTACAAAATTTTCTATAGAAATAAAATTTTGACAAAATTTTCTATAGAAACCAAATTTTGACAAAATTTTCTATAGAAATCAAATTTTGACAAAATTTTCTATAGAAATAAAATTTTGACAAAATTTTCTATACAAATAAAATTTTGACAAAATGTTCTATAAGCATAAACAAGTAAGGAAAGTCTAAAATCGGGCGGAGCCGATTACATTATACCCTGCACCACTTTGTAGATCTAAATTTTCGATACCATATCCCATCCGTCAAATGTGTTGGGGGCTATATATAAAGGTTTGTCCCAAATACATACATTTAAATATCACTCGATTTGGAAGAATTTGATAGACTTTTACAAAATCTATAGACTCAAAATTTAAGTTGGCTAATGCACTAGGGTGGAACACAATTCCAATAAAAAAATATGGGAAACATTTAAATCTGAAGCAATTTTAAGGAAACTTCGCAAAAGTTTATTTATGATTTATCGCCCGATATATATGTATTAGAAGTTTAGGAAAATTGGAGTCATTTTTACAACTTTTCGGCTACGCAGTGGCGATTTAACAAGGAAAATTTTGGTATTTTGACCATTTTTGTCGAAATCAGAAAAACATATATATGGGAGCTATATCTAAATCTGAACCGATGTCAACCAAATTAGGCACGCATAGCTATAATGCTAATTCTACTCTCTGTGCAAAATTTCAACTAAATTGGAGTTAAAAATTGGCCTCTGTGGTCATATGAGTGTAAATCGGGCGAAAACTATATATGGGAGATATATCCAACTCTGAACCGATTTCAACCAAATTTTGCACGCATAGTTACAATGCTAATTCTACTCCCTATGTAAAATTTCAACTAAATCGGAGCAAAAAATTGGCTTCTGTGGGCAAATGGGTGTAAATCGGGCGAAAGCTATATATGGGAGCTATATCTGAATCTGAACCGATTTGGCTGATATTTTGCAAGTTTTTCGAGACTCATAAAATATTCGGATGTACGGAATTTGAGGAAGGTCGGTTGATATACACGCCAATTATGACCAGATCGGTGAAAAATATATATGGCAGCTATATCTAAATCTGAACCGAACCAAAATCAATAGGGACCGTCTTTGAGCCGAAACAGGCCCCTATACCAAATTTTAGGACAATCGGACTAAAACTGCGACCTGTACTTTGCACACAAAAATACACCAACAGATAGAGAGACAGACAGACGGACTTCGCTAAATCGACTCAGAATTTTATTCTAAGCCGATCCGTATACTACAAGGTTGGTCTATGATTACTCCTTCTTGGCGTTACATACAAATGCACAAACTTATTATACCCTGTACCACAGTAGTGGTGAAGGGTATACAAATTTTGACAAAATGTTCCATAGAAATAAAATTTTGACAAATTTTTTTTTTATAGAAATAAAATTTTGACAAAATGTTTCATAGAAATAAAATTTTGACAAAATTTTTTATAGAAATAAAATTTTGACAAAATTTTTTATAGAAATAAAGTTTTGACAAAATTTTTTATAGAAATAAAATTTTGACAAAATTTTTATAGAAAAAAAAATTTGACAAAATTTTTTATAGAAATAAAATTTTAACGAAATATAGAAATAAAATTTTGACAAAAATTGCTATATTTCTATAATTTCTATAAAATTTTGACAACTTCTTGTATAGAAATAAAATTTTGACAAAATTATCTAAAGAAATAAAATTTTGGAAAAAAAATCTATAGAAATAAAATGTTGACAAAATTTTCAATAGAAATAATATATTCTTTAGAAGTTGTTTTTTTTTTTTTTTGTAGAATTTCTCCAACTTTTGGTAGATTAATATAAAATTTTGACAAAATTTTCTATACAAATAAAATTTTGACAAAAATTTCTATAAAAATAAAATATTGACAAAAATTTCTATAGAAATAAAATTTTAAAAAAATTTTCTATAGAAGTAAAATTTTGAAAAAATTTTCTATAGAAATAAAATTTTTACAAAATTTATAGCAATAAAATTTTGACAAAATGTTCTATAGAAATAAAATTTTGTCAAATTTTCTACAGAAATAAAAAAAATTATTTTCTTCAGAAATAAAATTTTGTCAAAATTATCTATAGAAATAAAATTTTGACCAAATTTTCTAGGGAAATAAAGTTTTGAAAAAATGTTCTATATAAATAAAATTTTGATAAAATTTTCTATAGAAATAAAATTTTAACAAAATTTTTTATACCAATAAAATTTTAAGAAAATGTTCTATGGAAATAAAATGTTGACAAAATGTTCTTTAGAAATAAAATTTGTACAAAATTTTTATTTATTTAAAACAATTTTCTATAGACATTAAATTGGGACAAAATTTTCTATAGAAAAAAATTTCTTTATAAATTTGTTTGGTAATATTTTGGTATAAAATTTTCTATAGAAAAAAATTTCCTTTATAAGTTTGTTTGGTAATGTTTTGGTAGAGTTTTCTCCAATTTTTGGTAGATTATTTTTGTCTCGAGTGGCATCCGTGGTGGTAAGCCCTAACTAAAGGCATCAGTTTAATTGTGCTGACCGTAGCTTATTAAAGTCAAAGGTGGAAAAGTAATTTGTATTAGATTTTAGCTATGTTTTGCGCCAATTACAATCTATTCTATAGAAATAAAATTTTGACAAAATTTTCTATTAAAAACCAGTAAGGAAAGTCTAAAGTCGGGCGGGGCCGACTATATTATACCCTGCACCACTTTGTAGATCTAAGTTTTCGATACCATATCCCATCCGTCAAATGTGTTGGGGGCCATATATAAAGGTTTGTCCCAAATACATACATTTAAATATCACTCGATCTGGACAGAATTTGATAGACTTCTACAAAATCTATAGACTCAAAATTTAAGTCGGCTATTGCACTAGGGTGGAACATAATGTTAGTAAAACATTATGGGAAACATTTAAATCTGAAACAATTTTAAGGAAACTTCGCAAAAGTTTATTTATGATTTATCGCCCGATTTATATGTATTAGAAGTTTAGGAAAATTAGAGTCATTTTTACAACCTTTCGACTAAGCAGTGGCGATTTTACAAGGAAAATGTTGGTATTTTGACCATTTTTGTCGAAATCAGAAATACATATATATGGCAGCTATATCTAAATCTGAACCGATTTCAACCAAATTTGGCACGCATAGCAACAATGCTTATTCTCCTCCCTGTGCAAAATTTCAACTAAATCGGAGTTAAAAATTGGCCTCTGTGGACATATGAGTGTAAATCGGGCGAAAGCTATATATGGGAGATGTATCTAACTCTGAACCGATTTCAACCAAATTTGGCACGCATAGCAACAGTGCTAATTCTACTCCCTGTACAAAATTTCAACTAAATCGGAGTTAAAAGTTGGCCTCTGTGGACATATGAGTTTAAATCGGGCGAAAGCTATATATGGGAGATATATCTAAATCTGAACCGATTTCAACCAAATTTGGCACGCATAGTAACAATGCTAATTCTACTCCATGTGCAAAATTTCAACTAAATCGGAGTTAAAAATTGGCCTCTGTGGTCATATGAGTGTAAATCGGGCGAAAGCTATATATGGGAGCTATATCTAAATCTGAACCGATTTAGCTGATATTTTGCAAGTTTTTCGAGATTCATAAAATATTCAGATGTACGGAATTTGAGGAAGATCGGTTGATATACACGCCAATTATGACCAGATCGGGGAAAAATATATATGGCAGCTATATCTAAATCTGAACCGATTTTTTCCAAAATCAATAGGGATCGTCTTTGAGCCGAAACAGGACCCTATACCAAATTTTAAGACAATCGGACTAAAACTCCGAGCTGTACTTTGCACACAAAAATACATCAACAGACAGACAGACAGACGGACAGACAGACGGACATCGCTAAATCGACTCAGAATTTAATTCTAAGCCGATCCGTATACTAAAAGGTTGGTCTATGATTACTCCTTCTTGGCGTTACATACAAATGCACAAACTTATTATACCCTGTACCACAGTAGTGGTGAAGGGTATAAAAATGTTGACAAAATGTTCTATAGAAATAAAATTTTGTAATAATTATACCCTTCACCACTACTGTGGTACAGGGTATAATAAGTTTGTGCATTTGTATGTAACGCCAAGAAGGAGTAATTATAGACCAACCTTTTAGTATACGGATCGGCTTTGAATTAAATTCTGAGTCGATTTAGCGATGTCCGTCTGTCTGTCCGTCTGTCTGTCTGTCTGTCTGTCTGTTGATGTATTTTTGTGTGCAAAGTACAGCTCGCAGTTTTAGTCCAATTGTCCTAAAATTTGGTATTGGGTCCTGTTTCGGCTCAAAGACGATCCCTATTGATTTTGGAAAAAATCGGTTCAGATTTAGATATAGCTGCCATATATATTTTTCACCGATCTGGTCATAATTGGCGTGTATATCAACCGATCTTCCTCAAATTCCGTACATCCGAATATTTTATGAGTCTCGAAAAACTTGCAAAATATCAGCAAAATCGGTTCAGATTTAGATATAGCTCCCATATATAGCTTTCGCCCGATTTACACTCATTTGCCCACAGAGGCCAATTTTTTTCCCCGATTTAGTTGAAATTTTGCATAGGGAGTAGAATTGAAATCGGTTCAGATTTGGATATATCTCCCATATAAAGCTTTCGCCCGATGTACACTCATATGACAAAAGAGGCCAATTTTTAACTCCGATTTAGTTGAAATTTTGCACAGGGAGTAGAATTAGCATTGTAGCTATGCGTGCCAAATTTGGTTGAAATCGGTTCAGATTTGGATATAGCTCCCATATATATGTTTTTCTGATTTCGACAAAAATGGTCAAAATACCAACATTTTCCTTGTAAAATCGCCACTGCTTAGTCGAAAAGTTGTAAAAATGACTCTAATTTTCCTAAACTTCTAATACATATATATCGAGCGATAAATCATAAATAAACTTTTTCGGAGTTTCCTTAAAATTGCTTCAGATTTAAACGTTTCCCATATTTATACCCTTCACCACTACTGTGGTACAGGGTATAATAAGTTTGTGCATTTGTATGTAACGCCAAGAAGGAGTAATCATAGACCAACCTTTTAGTATACGGATCGGCTTAGAATTAAATTCTGAGCCTGAAAATCGGTTCAGATTTAGATATAGCTGCCATATATATTTTTCACCGATCTGGTCATAATTGGCGTGTATATCAACCGATCTTCCTCAAATTCCGTACATCGGAATATTTTATGGGTCTCGAAAAACATGCAAAATACCAGCCAAATCGGTTCAGATTTAGATATAGCTCTCATATATAGCTTTCGCCCGATTTACACTCATTTGCCCAAAGAGGCCAATTTTTAACTCCGATTTGGTTGAAATTTTGCACAGGAAGTAGAATTAGCATTGTAACTATGCGTGCTAAATTTGGTTTAAATCGGTTCAGATTTGGATATATCTCCCATATATAGCTTTCGCCCGATTTACACTCATATGACCACAGAGGCCAATTTTTAACTCCGATTTAGTTGAAATTTTGCACAGGGAGTAGAATTAGCATTGAAACTATGCGTGCCAAATTTGGTTGAAATCGGTTCAGATTTGGATATATCTCCCATATATAGCTTTCGCCCGATTTACACTCATATGACCACAGAGGCCATTTTTTGCTCCGATTTAGTTGAAATTTTGCACAGTGAGTAGAATTAGCATTGTAGCTATGCGTGCCAAATTTGGTTGAAATCGGTTCAGATTTAGATATAGCTCCCATATATATGTTTTTCTGATTTCGACAAAAATGGTCAAAATACCAACATTTTCCTTGTAAAATCGCCACTGCTTAGTCGAAAAGTTGTAAAAATGACTCTAATTTTCCTAAACTTCTAATACATATATATCGAGCGATAAATGATAAATAAACTTTTTCGAAGTTTCCTTAAAATTGCTTCAGATTTAAACGTTTCCCATATTTATACCCTTCACCACTACTGTGGTACAGGGTATAATAAGTTTGTGCATTTGTATGTAACGCCAAGAAGGAGTAATCATAGACCAACCTTTTAGTATACGGATCGGCTTAGAATTAAATTCTGAGTCGATTTAGCGATGTCCGTCTGTCTGTCTGTCTGTCCGTCTGTCCGTCTGTCTGTCTGTCTGTTGATGTATTTTTGTGTGCAAAGTACACCTTGCAGTTTTAGTCCGATTGTCCTAAAATTTGGTATAGGGTCCTGTTTCGGCTCAAAGACGATCCCTATTGATTTTGGAAAAAAACGGTTCAGATTTAGATATAGCTGCCATATATATTTTTCACCGATCTGGTCATAATTGGCGTGTATATCAACCGATCTTCCTCAAATTCCGTACATCCGAATATTTTATGAGTCTCGAAAAACTTGCAAAATATCAGCAAAATCGGTTCAGATTTAGATATAGCTCCCATATATAGATTTCGCCCGATTTACACTCATTTGCCCACAGAGGCCAATTTTTTGCCCCGATTTAGTTGAAATTTTGCATAGGGAGTAGAATTAGCGTTGTAACTATGCGTGCCAAATTTGTTTGAAATCGGTTTAGATTTGGATATATCTCCCATATAAAGCTTTCGCCCGATTTACACTCATATGACAAAAGAGGCCAATTTTTAACTCCGATTTAGTTGAAATTTTGCACAGGGAGTTGAATTAGCATTGTAGCTATGCGTGCCAAATTTGGTTGAAATCGGTTCAGATTTGGATATAGCTCCCATATATAGCTTTCGCCCGATTTACACTCATATGACCACAGAGGCCATTTTTTTGCTCCGATTTAGTTGAAATTTTGCACAGTGAGTAGAATTAGCATTGTAGCTATGCGTGCTAAATTTGGTTGAAATCGGTTCAGATTTAGATATAGCTCCCATATATATGTTTTTCTGATTTCGACAAAAATGGTCAAAATACCAACATTTTCCTTGTAAAATCGCCACTGCTTAGTCGAAAAGTTGTAAAAATGACTCTAATTTTCCTAAACTTCTAATACATATATATCGAGCGATAAATGATAAATAAACTTTTTCGAAGTTTCCTTAAAATTGCTTCAGATTTAAACGTTTCCCATATTTTTTTACTAACATTGTGTTCCACCCTAGTGCATTAGCCGACTTAAATTTTGAGTCTATAGATTTTGTAGAAGTCTATCAAATTCTTCCAGATCGAGTGATATTTAAATGTATGTATTTGGGACAAACCTTTATATATAGCCCCCAACACATTTGACGGATGTGATATGGTATCGAAAATTTAGATCTACAAAGTGGTGCAGGGTATAATATAGTCGGCCCCGCCCGACTTTAGACTTTCCTTACTGGTTTTTTACTGACATTGTGTTCCACCCTAGTGCATTAGCCGACTTAAATTTTGAGTCTATAGATTTTGTAGAAGTCTATCAAATTCTTCCAGATCGAGTGATATTTAAATGTATGTATTTGGGACAAACCTTTATATATAGCCCCCAACACATTTGACGGATGTGATATGGTATCGAAAATTTAGATCTACAAAGTGGTGCAGGGTATAATATAGTCGGCCCCGCCCGACTTTAGATTTTCCTTACTGGTTTTCTATAAAAATAAAATTTTGTCAAAATTTTCTCTAAAATAAAATTTTGTCAAAATTTTTTCTAAAAGAAAATTTTACAAAATTTTCTATTGAAATAAAATTTTGACAATTTTTTTTATAGAAATAAAATTTTGACAAAATTTTTTATAGAAATAAAATTTTGACAAAATTTTTTATAGAAATAAAATGTTGATAAAAGTTTTTATAGAAATAAAATTTTGACGAAATATAGAAATAAAATTTTGACAAAAATTACTATAGCTATAAAATTTTGAAAAAAAAAAATTTACAAAATTATCTAAAGAAATAAAATTTTGAAAAAAATTTCTATAGAAATAAAATGTTGACAAAATTTTCAATATAAATAAAATATTCTTTAGAAGTTGTTTTTTTTTTTTTTTGGTAGAATTTTTCCAACTTTTGGGTAGATTATTATAAAATTTTGACAAAATTTTCTATAGATATAAAATTTTGACAAAAATTTCTATAGAAATAAAATTTTGACAAAATTTTCTATAGAAATAAAAAATAAAATTTTGACAAAATTTTCTATAGAAATAAAATTTTGATAAAATTTTCTATAGAAATAAAATTTTGACAAAATTTTCTATAGCAATAAAATTTTGACAATATGTTCTACAGAAATAAAATGTTGTCAAAATTTTCTACAGAAATAAAAAAATTTATTTTCTTCAGAAATAAAATTTTGTCAAAATTATCTATAGAAATAAAATTTTGTCAAAAATTTCTATAGAAATAAAATTTTGATCAAATATTCTATGGAAAAAGAGTTTTGAAAAAATTTTCTGTAGAAATATATTATTGATAAAATTTTCTATAGAAATGAAATTTTGTTGTTGTTTTTTATTGCAGCTTAAAACCATACATTGACTAAACTACAAGAGTAGCTTAACCAACAGAGGAAAAGAATGTTTGTCAAATTTATTTGGGCAAAGCCCTATAGACTGCAAGATGGTTGGATGGACGCACGTTTCGGAATTACCACATTCCTCATCAGCATCCTCTACTTGCAGCAAAACTATCAACCAATTATCCGAATAAATTCAGGCAGTTTATTAAACCCAACAAAAACCACACTTGAACCCTCCGAAAAAAGGTTTTACATTGATAGCCGGCTTATGCCGAAATAAATTCGAAACAAACATATCTCTTTTCCTATGCCACTGTCAAATCATCGATTTGAATTCACATGGCTGGGTTTATTTTGAGCGTGCCTCCTCTTCTTTTTCCATTTGTTTTGTTTTGTTATTGTTGGTTTTGTTCTTTAAGCATTGTTGTTGTTTTTTATTGCAGCTTAAAACCATACATTGACTAAACTACAAGAGTAGCTTAACCAACAGAGGAAAAGAATGTTTGTCAAATTTATTTGGGCAAAGCCCTATAGACTGCAAGTAAAACCTTTTTTCGGAGGGTTCAAGTGTGGTTTTTGTTGGGTTTAATAAACTGCCTGAATTTATTCTGATAATTGGTTGATAGTTTTGCTGCAAGTAGAGGATGCTGATGAGGAATGTGGTAATTCCGAAACGTGCGTCCATCCAACCATCTTGCAGTCTATAGGGCTTTGCCCAAATAAATTTGACAAACATTCTTTTCCTCTGTTGGTTAAGCTACTCTTGTAGTTTAGTCAATGTATGGTTTTAAGCTGCAATAAAAAACAACAACAATGCTTAAAGAACAAAACCAACAATAACAAAACAAAACAAATGAAATTTTAACAAAATTTTTTATACCAATAAAATTTTAACAAAATGTTCTATGGAAATAAAATTTTAACAAAATTTTCTATAGAAATAAAATTTTGACAACATTTTCTATAGAAATAATATCTTGGCAAAATTTTCTATAGAAATAAAATTTTCTTTAGAAGTTTTTTTTGTTTGGTAGTTTTTGGTCGAGTTTTCTCCAACTTTTGATTATTTTTGGCTCTAGTTGAATTTTTCTGACCGTAGCTTATTAAAAGTCGAAGTTTGACTTTATTAGATTTTAGCTATGTTTTGCGCCAATTACACTCTAAGCAACGAACCACTACGGGTATACATCCACCCAGCATCAACTCACAGTAAAAACCACATGGACGTAGCTCATTTATGAGAGCAGAAATCAATGAAATGAATCTTCGAGGCCGTTCTTTATCACAACTCCTATATGGTTTCTTCCAAATTTTGAAACGGAGGTAAGTCCCAACTAAAGAGAAAGCTTCAATTTGATTTTCATGACCGCAGCGTATAAAAACTAAAAAGGGGCTAAGGAAATTTTTGTTAGAATTTCAAATCGGATTTTTGCGTATTTTATGTAGCCTTATTTACCCCCACCATGGAGCTTCGATCAGTACAAATTCCATTAGCTCATCTGAAAAATCAAAGTTGATCAACATACTTTTCGTTAGAATTTCAATACTGCTTTTCGCAATAACCCAGATCTGTGCATTTTTGTGTAAGGAAAAAAAGTCGGTCCCTTGTGACTTTTCTCCTCTCATTATTCCTGATCATATACAACTTCGCAGGAATTTTACGTCTAAAATTCTCCAATTCAACTTAACCCGAGATCTGTTCTAGAACCTCTCATCAAGTTTACTTTCCTTTTATATTATCCCATTATAGTATAAATCCATGGTAGAGTCCCTTCCAGCCTCAAATACCGGATTTTGCATGATTTTAGTTAAACTGTTTGCACATTTCGCCGCTTAACCACCACATTATTATAATTTGATCATTAATTATTTTCGCATTTATTTAAATTAATAAAATATAAAGTTTTAAGTCATTAGACATTGGATTTCATGTTGTTCTGTTTTTGTTTTATTCGTTCTCAGTCATGAACTAAAAATTTAAATTTGCTAAATTTTCTGGCCATAATACAAAACCAAACAATAGTGTGACTAGAGTAAAAATAATTTGCGGTGCAAGAAAAAAAACAACAACAAAAAAGAAAAACCATAAAGTTTAAAATTTTGTTTGTTTGTTAATAAATCTAAATTATTTTGTCACCTGAGGTTTGTTGCAGTTGTAAGTGTGTGTGTGGACAAGGCAAATAAAATGAAAAACAACCACAACATGGCGACAGATCATAACAACTCTTTAAAGATTTTAATTAACTAATTTAGTTGCGAATGAATGAGGTGAATAATGCACTGAGTGGCCTGAAAAATTTATTGTGGATTTTTGTCTATGTTATCAAATCTGTAATTAAATGTAATGTCATTTATTTGAAAATTTCATATAAACAATAGGAATGTTTCGATTTCGAAACGTTTATATATAAACAGTAATATGTGACGGCTGAAAGTGTGTTCCACAATAATCTTTATAATATTAGCAATATAATCATGTAAACACTATTATTATTTTTTTAATTAAGGAAAAATTGGATATCCAAGAATTTCAACAAAATTCTCATTTACTTGTATGTTGTATATTTACCCCCACTAATTTACTTTCATTTACAGTCTTTTTATACCCTCCACCATAGGATGGGGTATATTAACTTTGTCATTCCGTTTGTAACACATCGAAATATTGCTCTAAGACCCCATAAAGTATATATATTCTGGGTCTTGGTGAAATTCTGAGTCGATCTAAGCATGTCCGTCCGTCCGTCCGTCTGTCCGGCTGTCCGTCCGTCTGTGGAAATCACGCTAACTTCCGAACGAAACTAGCTATCGACTTAAAACTTGGCACAAGTAGTTGCTATTGATGTAGGTCGGATGGTATTGAAAATGGGCCATATCGGCCCACGTTTACGTATAGCCCCCATATAAACCGATCCCCAAATTTGGCTTGCGGAGCCTTCCGGAGCAGCAAAATTCATCCGATCCGGTTGAAATTTGGTACGTGGTCTAAGTATACGGTCTCTAACAACCATGCCAAAATTGGTCCATATCGGTCCATAATTATATATAGCCCCCATATAAACCGATCCCCAGATTTGACCTCCGGAGCCTCTTGGAGGGGCAAAATTCATCCGATCCGGTTGAAATTTGGTACCTGATGTTAGTATACGGTCTCTAACAACCATGCAAAAATTGGTCCATATCGGTCCATAAATATATATAGCTCCCATATAAACCGATCCCCAGATTTGACCTCCGGAGCCTCTTGGAGGAGCAAACTTCATCCTACCCGATTGAAATTTGGTACGTGGTGTTAGTATATGGTCTCTAACAACCATGCAAAAACTGGTCCATATCGGTCAATAATTATATATAGCTCCCATATAAACCGATCCCCAGATTTGACCTCCGGAGCCTCTTGGAGGGGTAAAATTCATCCGATCCGTTTGAAATTGGGTACCTGATGTTAGTATACGGTATCTAACAAGCATGCAAAAATTGGTCCATATCGGTCCATAATTATATATAGCTCCCATATAAACCGATCCCCAGATTTGAACTCTGGAGCCTCTTGGATGAGCAAAATTCATCCGATCCAATTGAAATTTAGTACGTGGTGTTAGTATATGGTATCTAACAACCATGCAAAAATTGGTCCATATCGGTCCATAATTATATATAGCTCCCATATAAACCGATCCCCAGATTTGACCTCCGGAGCCTCTTGGAGGAGCAAAAGTCATCCGATGCGGTTGAAATTTGGTACATTTCGTTAGTATATGGCCTCTAACAGCCATGTAAAAATTGTCAAAAATTATTACTATAGAAAGTTTTGTCAAAATTTCATTTCTATAGAAAGTTTTGTAAAAAGTTTATTTCTATAGCAATGTTTGTCAACATTTTATTTCCATAGAAAATTTTGTCAAAATTTTATTTCTATAGAAAATTTTGTAAAAAAATTATTTCTGTAGAAAATTTTGTCAACATTTTATTTCTATAGACAATTTTGTCAACATTTTATTTCTATAGAACATTTTGTCAACATTTTATTTCTATAGAAAATTTTGTCAACATTTTATTTTTATAGAAAATTTTGTCAAAATGTAATTGCTATAGAAAATTTTGTCAACATTTTACTTCCATAGAAAATTTTGTCAACATTTTATTTCTATAGAAAATTTTGTCAAGTTTTTATTTCTATAGAAAATTTTGTCAAAATTTTATTTCTATAGAAAATTTTGTCAAACTGAATTATATACGTATTTAATCGGCCTTTTTTTTTTGTTTAATATATACCCCTTATGGACTAACTTACAATTTAGAAGACAGTGTTAAAAAGTGTTACGATACCTTGCCATCGGCAAGTGTTATCGCAACCCAAGTAATTCGATTGTGGATGACAGCCTTTAGTAGAAGTTCCTACGCAATCCATGGTGGAGGGTACATAAGATTCGGCCTGGCCGAACTTACGGCCGTATATACTTGTTTTTAACTCCACCACTGTGGAACACTGCAATAGGTTATTATTAGAAGGAGATTAGATAGACATATTCTTTGGGGCCTAAATCGATCCTCATTGAATAGCATTCGCCCTATATGCATTTACATTGGCCCAGTGGGTAATTTAATTTTGATTTGTTTCAAGTAGGTTAAAAACAGAGTAAGAAATAATAAAATGGTCCAATTGTTTAAATTTTGTCGAAAAATATGACAAATCTATTCTAGAAAAATTGAGAACTTTTTGTTTGATGTCAAATGTTTTAGACAAGCATTAAATGTAATAAGAAATATGATAATTCTTTATTTGGCAAAATTATTTTTTTTTATTAAAAAAATAGATCTATATTTTTTAATTGTTATTTATATATTTTTATATTTAAGTAATGTCTAATCAACTATGTTACATTCATGCAGAAATAAATAAATAAAAATACCACAATTTTTTTTTAATTCACATCCAAAACACTGAATTCCGATCACACATTAATAAGTGATGCAAATTCAGTGCAAAGACTGTTGAAATGGTGGACATCCGTCCTGTGACAAACACATATTCAATTCATTGCTTCTGCGCCAATTTTGCACAACTTCCGGATCCAAAAAGGACATTTTCATTACGACGAGTTCATTTCTATAACACACAATTGCCACCAAAATCTTCGGACCCGTTAGATTTTTTCTCCTGGGGCATTTTGAAGAGAAAGATAACAAAGTGTCGATCATTTCAAGACGGCCCTTTCCCAAGAATGGCCCACAGACCCATTTTCGTAAACCGTATGATGACCTTGAAGCACGTTGGTAGAATTCTACCAAAAATAGTAGATTTCCTACTATTTCGTACATTGGCAGAATTCTTGATGGTTTGGTAGATTTTGCAAAATATTCCGTTCCACCTATGAGCTTCTTTACAAATTTTTTATAGAAATAAAATTTTGACAAAATTTTCTACAGAAATAAAATTTTGACAAAATTTTCTATAGAAATAAAATTTTGACAGACTTTACTTTAGAAATAAAATTTTCACAAAATTTTATGTATGAATAAAATTATGACAAAATTTTCTATAGAACTAAAATTTTGACAAGATTTTCTATGGAAATAAATATTTCAAAAAATTTTCTATAGAAATAAGATTTTGACAAAAATTTTCTATAGAAATAAAATTTTGATAACATTTTCTATAGAAATAAAATATTAACAAAATGTCTTATAGAAACTATATTTTGATATATGTCTCTTTAGAAATAAAATTTTGACAATATTTTCTATAGAAATAAATTTTTGATAACTTTTTCTATAGAAATAAAATTTTGATAAAATTTTCTATAGAAATAAAAATTTGACAAAATTTTCTATTGAAATAAAATTTTCACAAAATTTTCTGAAGAAAAAAATTTTGACAAAATTTTCTGTAGAAATAAAAATTTTGACAAAATTTCCTATAGTAATAAAATTTTGACACAATTTTCTAAATTAAAAATTTGACAAAATTTTCTATAGAAATAAAATTTTCACAAAATTTTCTGAAGAAAAAAATTTTGACAAAATTTCCTGTAGAAATAAAAATTTTGACAAAATTTCCTATAGAAATAAAATTTTGACAAAATTTTCTATAGAAATAAAAATTTGACAAAAATTTCTATAGAAATAAAATTTTCACAAAATTTTCTAAAGAAATAAAATTTTCACAAAATTTTGTAAAGAAATAAAATTTTGACAAAATTTTCTATAGGAATAAAATTTTGACAAAATTTTCTATAGAAATAAAATTTTAACAAAATTTTATGTTGAAATAAAATTTTGAAAAGAAATTTCTATCGAAATAATATTTTGACAAAATGTTCTATAGAAATAAAATATTGACATAATATCCTTTAGAAATAAAACTTTGACAACATTTTCTAGAGAAATAAAATGTTGAAAAAAAATTCTATCAAAATAAGATTTTGTCAAAACTTTCTATAAAAACAAAATTTCCTTCTATAAAAATAAAATTTTGACAAAAATGTCCATCGAAATAAAATGTTGACAAAATGTTCTATAGAAATAAAATGTTGACATAATATCCTTTAGAAATAAAACTTTGACAACATTTTCTAGAGAAATAAAATTTGGAGAAAATTTTCTATAGAAATAAAATTTTTGACAAAATTTTCTATAGAAATAAAATTTTTGACAAAATTTTCTATAGAAATAAAATTTTGAAAAACATTTCTATAGAAATAAAATTTCGAAAACATTTTCTATAGAAATAAAATTTTGATAAAATTTTCTATAGAAATAAATTTTTTAAATAATTTTGTATAGAAATAAAATTTTAATAAATTTTTCTATAGAAATAAAATGTTGACAACATTTTCTATAGAAATAAAATATTGACAAAATTTTCTATAGAAATAAAATTTTGACAAAATTTTCTACAGAAATAAAATTTTGAAAAAAATTTCTATAGCAATAAAATTTTTACAAATTTTCTATACAAATAAAATTTTGACAAAATTTTCTATAGAAATAAATTTTTGACAAAATTTTCTACAGAAATAAAATTTTGACAAAATTTTCTACAGAAATAAAATTTTGACAAAATTTTCTATAGAAATAAAAATTTTGACAAAATTTTCTATAGAAGTAAAATTTTGACAAAATTTTCTATAGAAATACAATTTTGACAGACTTTTCTTTAGAAATAAAATTTTCACAAAATTTTATGTATGAATAAAATTATGACAAAATTTTCTATAGAACTAAAATGCTGCACCGTGGTGCAATGATTAGCATGCCCGCCTTGCATACACAAGGTCGTGGGTTCGATTCCTGCTTCGACCGAACACCAAAAAATTTTTTAGCGGTGGATTATCCCACCTCAGTAATGCTGGTGACATTTCTGAGGGTTTCAAAGCTTCTCTAAGTGGTTTCACTGCAATGTGGAACGCCGTTCGGACTCGGCTATAAAAAGGAGGTCCCTTGTCATTGAGCTTAACATGGAAGCGGGCATCACTCAGTGATGAGAGAGAAGTTCACCAATGTGGTACCACAATGGACTGCATGGTCTCAGTGAGCCTGATACATCGGGCTGCCACTATACCTAACCTAACCTACAATGTTGACAATATTTTCTATGGAAATAAAAATTTCAAAAAATTTTCTATAGAAATAAGATTTTGACAAAAAATTTTCTATAGAACTAAAATTTTGACAAGATTTTCTATGGAAATAAAATTTTCAAAAAATTTTCTATAGAAATAAAGTTTTGACAAGATTTTCTATAGAAATAAAATATTAACAAAATTTCTTATAGAAACTAAATTTTGATATAAGTTTCTTTAGAAATAAAATTTTGACAACATTTTCTGTGGAAATACAATTTTAAATACGTTTTCTATGGAAATAAGATTTTGACAAAATTTGTTCTATAGATATATAAATTTTGACAATATTTTCTATAGGAATAATATTTTGACACAATTGTCTACAGAAATAAGATTTTTCTATAGAAATAAAATTTTGACAAAATTTTCTATAGAAATAAAATATTGACAAAATTTTCTATAGAAATAAAATGTTGACAGTTTTTTCTATAAAAGTACAATTTTTATAGAAATAAAATTTTGGCAAATTTTCCTATAGAAATTAAATTTTATTTAGAAATAACATTTTGAAAAAAAATTCTATCGAAATCAACTTTTGTCAAAACTTTCTATAAAAACAAAATTTTCTCTGGAAATAAAATTTTAACAAAATGTTCTATAGAAATAAAATGTTGACATATTATCCTTTAGAAATAAAACTTTGACAACATTTTCTGGAGAAATCAAAGTTGAAAAAAATTCTACAGAAATAAAATTTTGAGAAAATTTCCTATAGAAATAAAATGACAAAAATCTCTATAGAAATAAAATTTTGACAAAATTTTCTATAGAACTAAAATTGCGACAAAATTTACTTTATAAATAAAATTATGACAAAATTTTCTATATAAATAAGATTTTAACAAAATTTTCTATAGAAATAAAATTTTGACTAAATTTTCTATAGAAATTAAATTTTGACAAAATTTTCTATAGAAATAAAATGTTCACAAAATGTTCTATTAGAAAAAAAAATTTGTCATAATTGTCTATAAAAATAAAATTTTGAAAAAAAAATTCTATCGAAATAAAATTTTGACAAAATTTTCAAAAAAAAATAAAATGTTGATATAATTTTCTTTAGAAATAAAACTTTGACAACATTTTCTAGAGAAATAAAATGTTGAAAAAAATTCTATAGAAATAAAATGTTGACAAAATTTTCTATAGAAATAAAATTTTTACAAAATTTTCTATAGAACTAAAATTGCGACAAAATTTACTTTAGAAATAAAATTTGGACAAAATTGTATGTATAAATATAATTATGACAAAATTTTCTATAGAAATAAGATTTTGACAAAATTTTCTATAGAAATAAAATTTTGACTAAATTTTCTATAGAAATAAAATTTTGACTAAATTTTCTGTAGAAATAAAATGTTCACAAATTGTTCTCTAAGAACAAAATTTTGTCAAAATTTTCTATAAAAATAAAATTTTGAAATAAAATGTTGATAAAGTTTTCTTTAGAAATAAAACTTTGACAACATTTTCTAGAGAAATAAAATGTTGAAAAAAAATCTATAGAAATAAAATTTTAACAAAATTTTCTATAGAAATAAAATTTTGACAAAATTTTCTATAGAAATAAAATTTTGACAAAATTTTCTATAGAAATAAAATTTTGACAAAATTTTCTATAGAAATAAAATTTTGACAAAATTTTCAATAGAACTAAAATTGCGACATAATTTACTTTAGAAATAAAATTTGGACAAAATTGTATGTATACATAAAATTATGACAAAATTTTCTATAGAAATAAGATTTTGAGAAAATTTTCTATAGAAATAAAATGACAAAAATCTCTATAGAAATAAAATTTTGACAAAATTTTCTATAAAACTAAAATTGCGACAAAATTTACTTTATAAATAAAATTATGACAAAATTTTCTATAGAAATAAGATTTTAACAAAATTTTCTATAGAAATAAAATTTTGACCAAATATTCTATAGAAATAAAATTTTGACAAAATTTTCTATAGAAATAAAATGTTCACAAAATGTTCTATTAGAAAAAAAAATTGTCAAAATTGTCTATAAAAATAAAATTTTGAACAAAAATTCTATCGAAATAAAATTTTGACAAAATTTTCAAAAAAATAAAATGTTGATATAATTTTCTTTAGAAATAAAACTTTGACAACATTTTCTAGAGAAATAAAATGTTGAAAAAAATTCTATAGAAATAAAGTTTTGACAAAATTTTCTATCGAAATAAAATTTTTACAAAATTTTCTATAGAAATAAAATTTTTACAAAATTTTCTATAGAACTAAAATTGCGACAAAATTTACTTTAGAAACAAAATTTGGACAAAATTGTATGTATAAATATAATTATGACAAAATTTTCTATAGAAATAAGATTTTGACAAAATTTTCTATAGAAATAAAATTTTGACTAAATTTTCTATAGAAATAAAATTTTGACTAAATTTTCTGTAGAAATAAAATGTTCACAAAATGTTCTCTAAAAACAAAATTTTGTCAAAATTTTCTATAAAAATAAAATTTTGAAATAAAATGTTGATAAAATTTTCTTTAGAAATAAAACTTTGACAACATTTTCTAGAGAAATAAAATGTTGAAAAAAATTCTATAGAAATAAAATTTTGACAAAATTTTCTATAGAAATAAGATTTTGACAAAATTTTCTATAGAAATAAAATTTTGACTAAATTTTCTATAGAACTAAAATTTTGACTAAATTTTCTGTAGAAATAAAATGTTCACAAAATGTTCTCTAAAAACAAAATTTTGTCAAAATTTTCTATAAAAATAAAATTTTGAAATAAAATGTTGATAAAATTTTCTTTAGAAATAAAACTTTGACAACATTTTCTAGAGAAATAAAATGTTGAAAAAAATTCTATAGAAATAAAATTTTGACAAAATTTTCTATATAAATAAAATTTTGACAAAATTTTCTATAGAAATAAAATTTTGACAAAATTTTCTATAGAAATAAAATTTTGACAAAATTGTCTATAGAAATAAAATTTTGACAAAATTTTCAATAGAACTAAAATTGCGACATAATTTACTTTAGAAATAAAATTTGGACAAAATTGTATGTATACATAAAATTATGACAAAATTTTCTATAGAAATAATATTTTGACAAAATTTTCTATAGAAATAAAATTTTGACTAAATTTTCTATAGAAAAAAAAATTTTGACAAAATTTTCTATAGAAATAAAATGTTCACAAAATGTTCTATAAGAACAAAATTTTGTCAAAATTTTCTATAACAATAAAATTTTGAAAAAAACTTCTATCGAAATAAAATTTTGACAAAATTTTCAAAAAAATAAAATGTTGATATAATTTTCTTTAAAAATAAAACTTTGACAACATTTTCTAGAGAAATACAATGTTGAAAAAAATTCTATAGAAATAAAATTTTGACAAAATTTTCTATAGAAATAAAATTTTGACAAAATTTTCTATAGAAATAAAATTGCGACAAAATTTACTTTAGAAATAAAATTTTGCACAAAATTGTATGTATAAATAAAATGATGACAAATTTTTCTATAGAAATAAGAATTTGACAAGATTTTCTATAGATATAAAATTTTAACAAAATTTTCTATAAAAATACAATTTTGACAAAATTGTCTACAGAAATAAGATTTTGACAAAATTTTCTTTCTATATATATTTTGAAAAAATTTTATATAAAAAAGATTGTGACATAATTTTCTTTTGAAATAAAATTTTGACAGTTTTTTTCTATAATAGTAAAATTTTTACAAAATTTTCTATAAAAACAAAATTTTTTATGGAAATAAAATTTTTGACAAGATTCTCTATAGTAATAAAAGGTTGATATAAATTTCTTAGAAATAAAATATTGACAACATTTTCTATAAAATTTTGATAACATTTTCTATAGAAATTAAATTTTAACAAAATTTTTTATAGAAACAAAATTTTGAAAAAAAAAATTCTATAGAAATAAAATTTTGATAAATTTTCTATCAAAATAAAATTCTGACAAAATTTTCTATAGAAATAAAATTTTGACCAAATTTTCTATAGAAATAAAATTTTGACACATACCTACCATCTATTCGTGAAAATATACTAAATAACTGTCATTATTTTATAAACTCCATTTGTGCCATAACCGACGATAATTATTCCGATACCAACTGTATTTTTTATACTGAGACCTGCCTCAAAAAAAAATGCAAAAATTAACAAATAGTTTTTAATTCGAGGTTGAACCTCGTCTATGTCTATTGAATGATTTTTGGGTTCAATTTTGACGATGCTTGATATAATTAGTCTGGCAGCTCTGTTGTAGCCATTCAGTAGACCCAATGCACTTGTTGACACGTGCAGTACCCGATTGTCAGAAATATGTTCTCAGATATGGCTACCATACATAAGCATTCGTATTAATAAAAATAACCATATTATATTATTATATTATTACTATTCACATATTGTCTCTTAAATTCCTAATTATAAATAAGGTCTACTTATTTTAAATCATTTTTTCCCATCTTTTGTATGCTCACAATTTGAAACTGTCATCAGACTAACCACTAATTAATTTATCCACAAACAGTCCGTTACTGAAACACTGACTTTGTTAGAGACGAACCGTAAGCCCTTTTACAAGACAGCCATATAACTTCTCCTCTGTTCCAACAAAACTTTTTCTATGAAATATTATGCTGTTCAACTGTTGTACAACAAATCACAAGCAGCTTATTGTTTATGACCTCCCTGCTTCAAAAGTTTTTGATGGCAGTCATATTCAAAATGAGAAAAATTATGAAATTTGTTATGACACTTTAAATAATATGAACGATGATGATGATGATGGTGATCAAGTTGTTGAAATAAAAATTTAAAGTGGCTGTTGATGACATTGACTTTTAGATAGCATTCTCACTTTATTTTGTGGTTAATTGTTTTATGAGGAGCAATTAAAAAGTTCTCTGTTAATCAATCTTATACGAAGAAATTAGGATATGTAAGGGGGTGAAGGAGTGGTGGTTTTTATTCACCATAAAATTAATTTTGATGGATTGTTTGTGTATTGCAAAGGTATAAGTTCTGTAGCTGGTAATTGTGCAAGAAATATGAAGGACTTCCTTCCAGTGTTAGCTTAAGTTCTCCAAGTAATGCTCTTTCGGGTTCTTCTAAGTGTTTTGCTGTATGGTGAATCCCGTCGCATGAAGTCGAATGTAAGAGATAGCTCCCTGAACCCATATTATGGGAGTGATCCAATAAGTCGATAACCCGAAGAAGTACAGCTATGAGAAATATGATGTCAGAGCTGTACTTCTTTAGGTCATTTGGATTCCACATCCCAGAAAACCGGATCATGTCCTCGGCCCATGGCATACTATAGAAATAAATTTTTGACAAAATTTTCTATAGAAATAAAATTTGGACAAAGTTTTCTATAGAAATAAAATTTTAACAAAATTTTCTGTAGAAATAAAAACATTGACAAAATTTTCTATAGAAATAACATTTTGACAAAATTTTCCTAGAAATAAATTTTTCACAAAATTTTCTATAGAAACTAAATTTTAACAAAATATTCTATAGAAATAAAATTTGGACAAAATTTTATATAGAAATAAAATTTTGAAAAAATGTTCTATAGAAAAAAACTTTTGACAAAGTTTTCTGTAGAAATAGAAATTTTGACAAAATTTTCTATAGAAATAAAATTTTGACAAAATTTTCTATAGAAATAAAAATTTTGACAAAATTTTCTGTAGAAATAAAAATTTTTACAAAATTTTCTGTAGAAATAACAATGTTGACAAAATTTTCTATAGAAAAAAAAAATTGACAAAATTTTCTATAGAAATAAAATTTTCACAAAATTTTCTGTAAACATAAAAATTTTGACAAAACTTTCTATAGAAAAAAAATTGACAAAATTTTCTATAGAAATAAAATTTTCACAAAACTTTCTGTAGAAATAAAAATTTTCACAAAATTTTCTACAGAAATAAAGTTTTGACAAAATTTTCTATAGAAATTAAATTTTGACAAAATTTTCTATAGAAATTAAATTTTTACAAAATTTTCTATAGAAATAAACTTTTGACAAAGTTTTCTGTAGAAATAAAAATTTTGACAAAATTTTCTATAGAAATAAAATTTTGACAAAATTTTCAATAGAAATAAAAATTTTGACAAAATTTTCTGTAGAAATAAAAATTTTTACAAAATTTTCTGTAGAAATAACAATGTTGACAAAATTTTCTATAGAAAAAAAAATTTGACAAAATTTTCTATAGAAATAAAATTTTCACAAAATTTTCTATAGAAATAAAATTTTCACAAAATTTTCTATAGAAATAAAATTTTCACAAAACTTTCTGTAGAAATAAAAATTTTCACAAAATTTTCTATAGAAATAAAGTTTTGACAAAATTTTCTATAGAAATTAAATTTTGACAAAATTTTCTATAGAAATATAATTTTGGCAACATTTTCTGTAGAAATAAAAATGTTGACAAAATTTTCTATAGAAATACAATTTTGACAAAATTTTCTATAGAAATAAAATTTTGACTAAAGTTTCTATAAAAATAAAAGTTGAACAAAATTTTCTATATAAATAAAATTTTGACAAAATTTTCTATAGAAATTAAATTTTGACAAAATTTTCTATAGAAATAAAATTTTGACAAAATTTTCGATAGAAATAAAATTTTGACAAAATTTTTTATAGAAATAAAATTTTGACAAAATTTTCTATAGAAATAAAATTTTGACTAAATTTTCTATAAAAATAAAAGTTGAACAAAATTTCTTATAAAAATAAAATTTGGACAAAATTTTCTGTAGAAATAAAATTTTGACAACATTTTCTATAGAAATAAAATCTGAACAACATTTTCTATAGAAATAAAATGTGAACAAAATTATCTATAGAAATAAAATTTTATTTATTTATTTATTTATTTCAGTCTATGGAATACATTCCTTACAGACTAGACATTCTAAAAATAAATTAAGTCTAAGATAGTATTAAATCTATTTAGGGAAATTGAATAATCTAATTCAAATTTATTATTTAAGTGATTGAATTCCTTTAAAGATCTCAAAATTGGCTCAAATGAAGCATAATTAGTTCTATGAGCTGGGATAGCAAAATAATCATGGTTTCGTAAACAGTGCACTGGTACATTAAAACTAATCAACTGTAGAATAGACGGACAATCTATAAATCCATTAATTACTTTGTAAACGAACAAAATAGAACATTTTATTTTGACAAAATATTCTATAGAAATTAAATAAAAAACAAGTACATATGGCCGTAAGTTCGGCCAGGCCGAATCTTATGTACCCTCCACCATGGATAGCGTAGAAACTTCTACGAAAGACTGTCATCCAGAAACGAATTACTTGGGTTGTGGTATCTTAAATCGTTTTCTAAATTGTGAGTTAGTCCATGCGTGGTATATATCAGACAAAAAAGGTATGTGTAACATAGGTAAGTCTACAAATAATTACGAATCGATATGGACTTTTGCACGGTACGTAGGGAGCCAGAAGTGAAATATGGGGGTAGCTTATATGGGTGCTATATACAATTATGAACTTAATATGGACCAATTTTTGTGCGATTGGGGATCGATTTATCTGAGGGCTATATAACTATATATGGACCTAGTTAGGCATGGTTGTTAACGGCCATATACTAGCACAATGTACCAAGAGGCTCCAAAACCTAATCTCGGGATCGGTTTATGTGGGGGCTATATATGATTATGGACTGATATGGACCACTTTTGGCATGGTTGTTAAATATCATATACTACCACCACGTACCAAATTTCAACCAGATCGGATGAATTTTGCTTCTCCAAAAGGCACCAGAGGTCAAATCTGGGGATCGGTTTATATGGGGGTTATATATAATTATGGACTGATATGAACCAACTCCTGCATGGTTGATTGACCGATTCGGATGAATTTTGCTCTTCCAAGGGGCCCCGGAGGTCAAATCTGGGGATCGGTTTATATGGGGGCTATATATAATTATGGACCGTTTTCGACCAATTTTTGCATGGTGTTTGAGGCCATATATTAACACCACGTATCAAATATCAACTGAATCAGAAGAATTTTGGTCTTCCAAGACGCTCCGGAGGTCAAATCTGGTGATCGGTTTATATGGGGGCTATATATAATAATGGGCCGATGTGGACCAATTTTTGCATGGTTATTAGACACCATATACTAACGTCACGTACCAAATTTCAGCCGGATCGATGAAATTTGCTTCCCTTAGGGGTTCCGCAAGCCAAATCGTGGGATCAGTTTATATGGGAGCTATACATAATTATCTACCGATTTCGACCAATTTTGGCATGGGTGTTTGAGGCCATATATTAACACCACGTACCAAATATCAACTGAATCAGATGAATTTTGGTCTTCCAAGAGGCTCCGAAAGCCAAATCGGGGGATCGGTTTATATGGGGGCTATATATAATTATGGACCGATGAGGACCAATTTTTGCATGTTCATTAGAGACCCTATACTTACACCATGTACCAAATTTCAGCCGGTTCGGATGAAATTTGCTTCTCTTAGAGGCTCCGCAAGCAAAATCAGGGGATCGGTTTATATGGGGGCTATATATAACAAGTAAGGAAAGTCTAAAGTCGGGCGGGACCGACTATATTATACCCTGCACCACTTTGTAGATCTAAATTTTCGATACCATATCACATCCGTAAAAGGTGTTGGGGGCTATATACAATAAATGTTTGTCCCAAATACATACATTTAAATATCACTCGATTTGGACAGAATTCGATAGACTTCTACAAAATCTATAGACTCAAAATTTAAGTCGGCTAATGCACTAGGGTGGAACCCAATGCTAGTAAAAAATATGGGAAACGTTTAAATCTGAAGCAATTTTAAGGAAACTTCGAAAAAGTTTATTTATGATTTATCGCTCGATATATATGTATTAGAAGTTTAGGAAAATTAGAGTCATTTTTTCAACTTTTCGACTAAGCAGTGGCGATTTTACAAGGAAAATGTTGGTATTTTGACAATTTTTGTCAAAATCAGAAAAACATATATATGGGAGCTATATCTAAATCTGAACCGATTTCATGATTGGCACGCATAGCAACAATGCTAATTCTACTCCCTGTGCAAAATGTCAACTAAATCGGAGTTAAAAATTGGCCCCTGTGGTCATATGAGTGTAAATCGGGCGAAAGCTATATATGGGAGATATATCTAAATCTGAACCGATTTCAACCAAATTTGGCACGCATAGCTACAATGCTATTTCTACTCCCTGTGCAAAATTTCAACTAAATCGGACCAAAAAATTGGCCTGTGTGGTCATATGAGTGTAAATCGGCCGAAAGCGATATATATTGGAGCTATATCTAAATCTGAACCGATTTCAACCAAATTTTTCACACATAGCTACAATGCTACTTCTACTCCCTGTGCAAAATTTCAACTAAATCGGAGCAAAAAATTTGCCTCTGTGGTCATATGAGTGTAAATCGGGCGAAAGCTATATATGGGAGCTATATCTAAATCTGAACCGATTTCAACCAAATTTGGCACGCATATATACAATGCTAATTCAACTCCCTGTGCAAAACTTCAACCAAATTGGGGTAAAACTCTGGCTTCTGGGACCGTATTAGTCCATATCGGGCGAAAGATATATATGGGAGCTATATCTAAATCTAAACCGATTTCAATAAAATTTGACACACTTGACTATAGTACTAAATTTTCTTCTTGTGCAAAATTTTAAGTAAATTAGGGTAAAACTCTGGCTTCTGGGGCCATATAAGTTCATATCGGGCGAAATATATATATGGGAGCTATATCTAAATCTGAACCGATTTTTTCCAAAATCAATAGGGATATATTCTAAGCCAAAACACATACTTGTGCCAAATTTGAAGTCGATTGGACTAAAACTGCGACCTAGACTTTGATTACAAAAATGTGTTCACGGACAGACGGACATCGCTATATCGGCTCAAGAGCCCACCCTGAGCATTTTTGCCAAATACACCATGTGTCTATCTCGTCTCCTTCTGGGTGTTGCAAACATGTGCACTAACTTATAATACCCTGTTCCACAGTATGGAGCAGGGTATAAATATGCACTAACTTATAATACCCTGTTCCACAGTGTGGAGCAGGGTATAATTATTGACCGATGTAGACCAATTTTTGTATAGTTGTTAGAGACCATATACTAACACCATGTACCAAATTTCAGCCGGATCGGATGAAATTTGCTTCTCTTAGAGACTCCGCAAGCCAAATCGTGGGATCAGTTTATATGGGGGCTACATATAATAATGGACCGATGTGGACCAATTTTTGCACGGTTGTTAAAGACCATATACTAACACCATGTACCAAATTTCAGCCGGATCGGATCAAATTTGCTTCTCTTAGAGGGTCTGCAAACCAAATTTGAGGTCCGTATATATGGGGGCTATACGTAAAAGTGGACCGATATGGCAATACAATATTGGACCGATATGGCAATGCCATATTGCAATACCATCCGACCTACATCAATAGCAACTACTTGTGCCAAGGTTCAAGTCGATAGCTTCTTTCGTTCGGAAGTTAGCGTGATTTCAACAGACGGACGGACATGCTCTGATCGACTCAGAATTTCACCACGACCCAGAATATATATACTTTATGGGATCTTAGAGCAATATTTCGATGTGTTACAAACGGAATGACAAAGTTAATATACCCCCATCCAATGGTGGAGGGTAGAAAAAGGTCGACGAATAGGAATGGAACAATTATTTAGGGTTCATATGGCAAAGTCTTCCAGGGTGAACCGAACCCCCAAGAGCAGTTTTAAATTTTAGACCGATATAAAACACTTAAATATCTAAATTTTCTTGTAATTGAATGTTTTTTTTTTTATCTCCTTCTAATTTTCTAATTTCCAACATTTATTGATTTCAATAAATGTGATTATATTTCAGCGAATTGTTCAAGCATTGGAAACCATATCGTTATCGTTAGTGAAGATTTTGAACATTTCTTTTCCATTTGCCACAGCTACTATAGCATCATACTCATATTCATGTATGTTAACCTCAAGTAGGAAATTGTCTCCAATATCAATTAATTCATATGCATTTTTACACCTCCTGAAGCGTATTCCACAAATCCATTTATCATATATCAGAATTTTACGAACGAATTTTAAGGATGCAAAAGATGAGTGTTAAACCAATTAGTTATTGCAATTCGCACAAAATTTAATTGGTTAGGATGGCTATGGAAGTGATATTCACGTTCAGAGACAAACCATACCCATAGAGAGAAGAACATACAGACAAGTACTCGACACAGTTTTTGAGGGAATAACAAAATATCCTTGATGCAACCAAATCACCAAACTCTGTAGTATCTAAATCCAATGCAAACGTATGACAAAGAATGTATGGTAAAATTTTGCCTTTTGGTGTGAATAGTTAGGGGGAGATGTGTAACCTGGTAATACTACTGAGTATTTAGGTGATATCATCTACTACTACTGTTATATTCACCAGCACCTTGTCTCAACTCAATACTAAAGACTCAAAAAGTCCTTCGAGATCATATGTGTGTGTGTGTGTGTGTGTGTGTGTTACAAAAGCATTTTCATACATAAGTGATGTGCCTATGATGGTAGTGAATGTCGTCTGTATAGTTCAACAACAATTTATCCAAAATTGCCATCCTGTACTGTGATGAAGAAGAGAAACTTTTCCTGACAATGTCTAAAAGATTTATGAAAACCACTAATTGAAATATTCCAAGGATACGAAGGTTGCAACACATATATACACGCACACACACATATGTCCAATTACATATGGTTTAAATCCAAAGAATACACCAGAAGAAATTGTGGTACGGTCAGAATTTGTCACTCGAAATAAGAGGTGCCACAATCATCGGCACACTTTTTCATAAAGAACAGTTCAAACTAAATGCAGTTTTTTCTATATGAAATTGTAAAATCATTTGTTTCAAATTAAAGTTAAATTATAATAACAATGATTTCATCTCGGTTTCATTGAAATTCACAACTTGAACTTTACAGTTCAAGAGAATAATACGAATTACCCACTGTAGACAATTTTCGTTGCACAGTTTTAGGCGGTACCTGTGGCACAGATTTCTAAAATGTGAATTGCAAGTAAATTGGAGAGAAAAGCTGGTCATGCGAAACTAAATCGGGCTAAATATATATATGAGAGCTATATCTAACTCCAAACAGATTTTGACGAAATTTTTCATGCAAAATGTAGAATGGAAATTCTGCTCTATGTGCAAAATTTCAACTAGTCGAGGTGGTTATATGAGGCTAAATCGAACGAAATGTATATAAGAGAGCTATACCTAAATCTGAATGAATTTCAACAAAATTAACATGCATAACTAGAATCTTTATTCTACTCCCCTTTCAAAATTCAAATTAAATTAGGTTAAAACAAGAATATACGGCCGTAGGTTCGGCCAGGCCGAAGCTTATGTACCCTCCACCATGGATTGCGTAGAAACTTCTACTGAAGACTGTCATCCGCACTCGAATTACTTGGGTTGCGGTAACACTTGTCGATGGCAAGGTATCTTAAAATTTCCTACAATTTTGGCAAAAGTTTCTATAGAAATAAAATTTTGACAAAATACAATTTTAACAACATTTTCTATAGAAGTAAAATTTGGACAAAATAGAATTAAAATTTTGACAACATTCTCTATAGAAATTTTGAAAAAATTTTCTATTTTGCCAACATTTTCTATAGAAATAAAATTTGACAAAATTTTCTATATGAATAAAATTTTGACAAAATTTTCTATAGAAATAAAATTTTGACAAAAATTTCTATAGAAATAAAATTTTGGTAGATTATTATTAGCTCGAGTGGCAACCATGATTATGAACCGATATGGACCAATTTTTGTGTGATTGGGCATCGGCTATATAACTATATATAACTATAGACCGATATGGATCAATTTTGGCATGGTTATTAGCGGCCATATACTAACACCACGATCCAAATTTCAACCGGATCGGATGAATTTTGCTCCTCCAAGAGGCTCCGGAGATCAAATCTGGGGAACGATTTATATGGGGCTATATATAATTATGGACCGATATGGACTAATTTTTGCACGGTTATTAAGACCATATACTAACACCACGTATCAAATTTCAACCGAATCGAATGAATTTTGCTCATCCAAGAGGTTCCGGAGGTCAAATCTGGGGATCGATTATATGGGGGCTATATATAATTATGGACCGATATGGACCAATTCTTGCGTGTTTGTTAAAGATCACATACTAACACCACGTTCCAAATTTCAACCGGATCGGATGAATTTTGCTCCTCTAAGAGGCTCCGGAGTGCAAACCTGGGGTACGGTTTATATAATTATAGACCGATATGGACCAATTATTGCATGGTTATTAAAGACGATATGATAATACCATGTACCAAATTTCAGCCGGATCGGATGAAATTTTCTTCTCTTAAAGGATCCGCAAACCAAATCTGGGGATAGGTTTATATGGGGGCTATATATAATTATGGACCGATATGGACCAATTTTTGCATGGTTGTTAAAGAACATATAGCAACACCATGTACCAAATTTAAACCGGATCGGATGAATTTTGCTCCTCTTAGAGGCTCCGGAGTTCAAATCTGGGGATCAGTTTATATGGTGGCTATATATAATTATGGACCGATATGGACCAATTTTTGCATGGTTGCTAGTGACTATATACTTATACCATGTACCAAATTTCAGCCAGAGCGGATGAAATATGCTACTCTTAGAGGCTCCGCAATCCAAAGCGGTCCGTTTATATGGGGGCTATACGTAAAAGTGAACCGATATAGCCCATTTGCAATACCATCCGACCTACATCAGTAGCAACTACTTGTGCCAAGTTTCAAGTCGATAGCTTGTTTCGTTCGGAAGTTAGCGTGATTTCAACAGACGGCCGGACGGACATGCTTAGTTCGACTCAGAATTTCACCACGAACCAGAGTCTTAGAACCAGAGTCATGATCCTCACGACATTTTCCAAACGGAAAGCTGCAAAGGTAACAAACAAAAAGCTAAATTAATTTCAGTTAAAATACGAGTATGGATTAATTTTTTTCGTGAGCGTGATTTTGCAGAAATTTTATTCACGCATATTCGCGAACTGATTTTATTTTTCACGCACGACATATTAATTTTAGTCCCATTCACGCACATTCACGAGACTTGCTTGGGATTTTGTTCACGACTCACGTGATTCACGCGTGTCACGAGAATTTCGTGACATGCGCACACCTCTAGTTTAAGTGAGCCTGATACATCGGGCTGCCATCTAACCTAACGTTGTTAAAATCGGGCTGCCATCTAACCTAACCTTGTTAAAATTTCAATTTTTCAAAATTTTATTTCTATAAAAAATTTTAGTCAAAATTTAATTTCTATTGAAAATTTTGTAAAAATTTTATTTATATAGAAAAATTTTATTTTATTATTTTTATAGAAAATTTTGATAAGATTTTATTTCTATAGAACATTTTGTCAAAATTGTATTTCTATAGAAAATTTTCTGAAAATGTTATTTCTATAGAAAGTTTTCTCAATATTTTATTTCTATAGAAAATTTTTGCAAAATTTAATGTCTATAGAAGATCTTCTCAAAATTGTATTTTTATAGAAAATTCTCTCAAAATTTTATTTTTTTTTTTTTGTCTAAATTTTGTCTAACTTTATTTCTTTAAAACATTTTGTCAAAATTTTATTTCCATAGAAAATTTTATCAAACTTTTATTTCTATAGAAAATTTTTGCAAAATTTTATTTCTATAGAAAATTATGTTAAAATTTAATTTCTATAGAACATTATGTCAAACTTTATTTTTATAGGAAAATTTATTTCTATAGAAAAAATTTTCAAAAATTTATTTCCATAGAAAATTTTCTCAAAAGTTTATGTCTATAGAAAATATTTTCAAAATATTATTTGTATTGAAAATTTTGTCTAAATTTTATTTCTATAGAAAATTTTGTCAAAATTTAATTGCTATAGAAAATTTTGTCAAAATTTAATTACTATAGAAAATTTTGTCAAAATTTAATTACTATAGAAAATTTTGTCAAAATGTTATTGCTATAGAAAATTTTTGATAAACTTTATTTCATTAAAACATTTTGTTAAAATTTTATTTCCGTAGAAAATTTTATCAAAATATTATTTGTATTGAAAATTTTGTCTAAATTTTGTTTCCATAGCAAATGTTCTCAAAATTTTATTTCTATAGAAAATTTTCCCAAAATTTTATTGCTATAGAAAGCTTCTTTAAAAATGTTGTCAACATTTAATTTCCATAGAAATTTCTATAGAAAATATTTTCAAAATATTATTTGTATTGAAAATTTTGTCTAAATTTTATTTCTATAGAAAATTTTGTCAAAATTTAATTGCTATAGAAAATTTTGTCAAAATTTAATTACTATAGAAAATTTTGTCAAAATGTTATTGCTATAGAAAATTTTTGATAAACTTTATTTCATTAAAACATTTTGTTAAAATTTTATTTCCGTAGAAAATTTTATCAATATATTATTTGTATTGAAAATTTTGTCTAAATTTTGTTTCCATAGCAAATGTTCTCAAAATTTTATTTCTATAGAAAATTTTCCCAAAATTTTATTGCAATAGAAAGCTTCTTTAAAAATGTTGTCAACATTTAATTTCCATAGAAAATTTTATCAAAATTTTATTTCTATAGAAAATTTTCTGAAAATGTTATTTCTATAGAAAGTTTTCTCAATATTTTATTTCTATAGAAAATTTTTGCAAAATTTTATGTCTATAGAAAATCTTCTCAAAATTTTATTTCTATAGAAAATGTTCTCAAAATTTTATTTCTATAGAAAAATTTTGTCTAACTTTATTTCTCTAAAACATTTTGTCAAAATTTTATTTCCATATAAAATTTTATCAAACTTTTTTTTCTATATAAAATGTTTGCACAATTTTATTTCTATAGAAAATTATGTTAAAATTTAATTTCTATGGAACATTTTGTCAAACTTTATTTTTATAGAAAATTTTATTTCTATAGAAAAATTTGTCAAAATTTTATTTCCATAGAAAATCTTCTCCAAATTTTATGTCTATAGAAAATATTTTCAAAATATTATTTGTATTGTAAATTTTGTCTTAATTTTCTTTCTATAGAAAAATTTTGTCTAACTTTATTTCTTTAAAACATTTTGTCAAAATTTTATTTCCATAGAAAATTTTATCAAACTTTTATTTCTATAGAACATTTTTGCAAAATTGCATTCCTATAGAAAATTATCTTAAAATTTAATTTCTATGTTATGGAACATTTTGTCAAACTTTATTTTTTTAGAAAATTTTATTTCTATAAAAAAGTTTGTCAAAAATTTATTTCCATAGAAAATTTTCTCAAAATTTTATGTTTATAGAAAACATTTTCAAAATTTTATTTCTATAGAAAATTTTGTCAAAATTTTATTGCTATAGAAAATTTTTTCAAAACTTTATTGCTATAGAAAATTTTGTCAAAATATTATTGCTATAGAAAATTTTGTGAAGATATTATTTTTATAAAAAAAAAACTTTGTCAAAATTTTATTTCTATAGAAAATTTTGTCAAACTTCATTTTTTTAAAACATTTTGTCAAAATTTTATTTCCATAGAAAGTTTTATCAAAATTTTATTTCTATAGAAAATTTTGCAAAAATGTATGTATATAGAAAATCTTCTCAAAATTTTATTTTTATAGAAAATTTTCTCAAAATTTTATTTCTATAGAAAGCTTTCTCAAAATAGAAAAATAGAAAATTTTGTCAAAATTGTATTGCTATAGAAAATTTTGTAAAAATTTTATTTCTATAAAAAATTTTGTCAAAATTTTATTTCTATAGAAAAATTTTGTCAAAAATTTATTAGTTTTATAAATTTTGTCAAAATTTTATTTCCATAGAAAATTTTATCAAAATTTTATTTCCATAGAATATTTTATCAAAATTTTATTTCCATAGAAAATTGTGTTAAAATTTAATTTCTATGGAACATTTTGACAAAATTTTATTTAAATCTACCAAATCTACCGCTTCTTCAGGTTTCAATTCAGATTGTTCGGAGTAAAAATAGTAAGTAAATATTCAAAACTCCAATAAATAAAATCTAGTGTACCCCAAGGGATTTTATTGGTTGAATATTGTATCTATAGATCTGTTTTCTTTTAATACTCGAGGCAACATTTGTATGAGCTATGCAGAACATCGTTTAATTTCTGTACCAAGCAGAACATCTCTAGGACAAAATCACAGCAGTAAATATGTATTTATTTATTACTTAAGCACTTTATGCATTAAAATTGTAAGATTTCAATTGTTGTTTTTTTTTTCTTTTCTTTTCTTTTCTTTTAATTTCTATAATTTTTCAATGTGTATTACCCATGCCTATGATTGGAATTAGCCTAGCGTCACAGTTAAGTCGCACAGTTCATATATTTACAAGGCGTTTCATAGTGAATTTTATGGCATGAAATGAAATCAATTACAAAACGGAAATGAAGATTTTACGAAAATGATTCTAATTAAATCTTAAGTGAACAATTTGTTAAACAAACTGAAAACTTCTACAAATTCATTGAGCTATAACTGTGTAGATTTTGGTTAATTATACCGTCTTAATAGTGATAGATTTGAAAACAGACGAAGATGAAATATCAGCACAAGTCAAAGTGATGAAATATTAGCACAAGTCCAACATTGGGAAATGTGATGGTGGTTTTTATTCGAGCCTGGGATGACATCAGTGCCTTATTTTAGTGGCTAAGCATTGCACCTCAGTGTAAATTTATACTCAAGTTAGAAGTTGCATTTTCAGTTTAAGAGGACATATTCGCAAATTCAATAAATCCTAAATTCATAGCATAAATGATTTTTTGTTACAATGATAAACTTTAAGACGTCACGATACGTCTCTGTATGTTGTAGAATAGAAGAAATGAAATTTCAAACTTTTATTAATTTTCAATTTATTTAAACCATTCATAGAATTCATATGGCTTGGAAAAACATTTCTCATGCAAAAAGAGGCATTTCCTTTAGTTCGCGTTTGCTTGGTTTTTGTTGCTACAAAATCTCATCAAACACAGTTAAGGGGTAGTTGTTAGAGTAGTCATAAAACCGAATCTACATAAAGATATTCGATTACAGAAACACCAAAAAATTGATTGTCTTTCGAAAATCTATAATTCAGCAGGATTGAATAGAATTTTCTAAAGCAAACCTTTCATTCAGCTTGGCAGAATGGGATTTTCTATGGGAAATCTGTTATTCAGTCCGGCTGTATATAAAGGGTGGTTAAAATTTCAAGGGCCGATGTTGATTTTGAATAAAACACAAACTATTTAGGAAATTATTGTAATTTTATTTTATTATGATATATTGGTATTACTCAATTATGTATGGAACAAAATATGGGCCAAATGGGCGCCGCGACCTCGGTGGCACACCTTCATCCAATGGTCCAAATTTTCGATGACGCTGAGGCATATTGGAAAAAATACGGCCCGATGATGCCGCCAGCCCATAAACCGCACCAAACAGTCACTCTTTGTGGGTGCATTGGTTTTTCGACAATCACTCTTGGATTCTCATTCGCCCAAATGCGGCAATTCTGTTTATTGACGAATCCACTGATGTGAAAATGTGCCTCATCACTGAAGATGATTCTCTTCGAAAATTGATCATCCACTATTGCCATTTCTTGGAACCATTCTGCCCATTCACGACGTCCATGGTTCAAATTGAGTAAGTCTGAAATAGAGAAATGTCAAATAAAATTCGGAAAAAAACTTGGCGTTTAGGTGTGGTTCACATTCAACATCGGCCGTTGAAATTGAACCACCCTTTAATTTTCTTTCAGAAAATCTTTAATTCAGGATTTTCTATTTAATAGGATTTTCTATAAAAAAAAAATCTCTAATTCAGTCAGGTTAAATAGGATTTTCTATAGAAAATCTCGATTTCAGCCCGGCTGAATAGGATTTTCTATAGAAAATCTCGAATTCAGACCGGCTGAACAGAGTTTTCTATAGAAAATCTCTAATAGGAGTTTCTCTGAATAGGAGTTTCTATAGAAAATCTCTAATTCATAGCGACTGAATGGTATTTTCTATAGAAAATCTCTAATGATGACCGGTTGAGTAGGATTTGCTATAGAAAATCTCTAATTCAGCTTGGCTGAATAGGATTTTCTATAGAAAGTCTCTAATTATTACCAAACTTGGCAAATTTTTTTTTAGAAATAAAATTTTGACAAAATTTTCTATTGAAATAAAATTTTGACAAAATTTTCGATAGAAGTAAAACTTAAAAAAAAAATCTATAGAATTTGAGATTTTCTATAGAAAATATCTAATTCAGCACGGCTGAATAGGATTTTCTACAGAAACTCTTTAATTCAGCCCGGCTGAATAAGAGTTTCTATAACAAATCTCTAATTCATACCGTCTGAATACGATTTTCTATAAAAAATCTATAATTCAGCCAGCCTGAATAGGATTTTCTATAAAAGAAATCTCAAATTCAGCCATGCTAAATAGGATTTGCTTTAGAAAATCTCGAATTCAGCCCGACTAAATATGTTTTTCTATAGAAAATCTCTAATTCAGGCCAAATTTGACAAATTTTTTTAAAGAAATAAAATTTTGACAAAATTTTCAATTAAAATAAAATTTTGACAAAATGTTCGCAAGAAATAAAATTTTGACAACATTTTCTATAGAAATAAAATTTTGGAATAATTTTCGATAGAAATCAAATATTGACAAAATTTTTATAGAAAATCTCTAATTCATACCGGCTGAATAGGATTTTCTATAGAAACTCTGTAATTAAGCCCGGCTGAATAGGATTTTCTATAGCAAATCTCTAATAGGAGTTTCTATAGAAAATCTCTAAGTCATAGCGGCTGAATGGTATATTCTATAGAAAATATCTAATGATGCCCGGTTGAGTAGGATTTACTATAGAAAATCTCTAATTCAGCCCGGCTGAATAGGATTTTCTCTAAAAAAACAAAACTCTAATTCGGTCCGGCTGAATAGGATTTCTTTAGAAAATCTCTAAATCAGAGTAGCTTAATAGGATATTATATAAAAAAAACTCTAATTCAGACCGGCTGAATATGATTTTCTACAGAAAATCTCCAATTTAGGCCATATTTGACAAAATTTTCGTAAGAAATAAAATTTTGACAAAATTTTCAATAGAACTACAATTTTGACAAAGTTTTCTATAGAAATAAAATTTTGGAATAATTTTCGATTGAAATCAAATATTGTCAAAAATTTTGTATAGAAATAAAATTTTGACAAAATTTTTATAGAAAATCTCTAATTCAGCCCGGCTGAATAGGATTTCCTATAGAAACTCTGTAATTCAGCCCGGCTGAATAGGATTTTCTATAGCAAATCTCTAATAGGAGTTTCTCTGAATAGAAGTTTATATAGAAAATCTCTAATTCATAGCGGCTGAATTTCTTTTTTTTTCTATAGAAAATCTCTAATGATGCCCGGTTGAGTAGGATTTCCTTTAGAAAATCTCTAATTCAGCCCGGCTGAATAGGATTTTTCATAGAAAATGTGTAATTCAGACCGGCTGAATAGGATTTTCTCTAGAAAATCTCTAATTCATTCCTGCGGAATGGGATTTTCTATAAAAAATCTCTAATTCAGACCGGCTGAATAGGATTTTCTATAGAAGATCTCTAATTCAGGCCGGCTGAATAAGATTTTCTAAAAAAAATTCTAATTCGGTCCGCCTGAATAGGATTTTCTATAGAACATCTCTGAATCAGCCCAGCTTAATAGGATTTTCTATAAAAAAAATCTCTAACTCAGCCCGGCTGAATATGATTTTCTATAGAAAATCTCTACTTCATCTCGGCTGAATAGGATTTTCTATAGAAAATCTCTAATTAAGGCCATATTTGACAAAATTTTTTATAGAAATAAAATTTTGACAAAATTTTCGCAAAAAATAAAATTTTGACAAAATTTTCGATAGAAATATAATTTTGACAAAATTTTTTATAGAAATAAAATTTTGAAAACATTTTCGATAGAAATCAAATATTGACAAAATTTTCTATAGAAGTACAATTTTGACCAAGTTTTCTATAGAAATAAAAGTCAGACAAAATTTTGTAAAAAACTTAAATTCAGACAAAATTTTCTACTGAAATAAAATTTTGACAAAATTTACGATAGATGTAAAATTTTGACAAAATTTTCCATTGAATGAGAGAATTCAGCCCCCTCTGAATATGATTTTCTATAGAAAAACCCCAATTCAGCCCGGCTGAATAGAATTTTCTATAGAAAATCAGCCCGTCTGAATAGGATTTTCGTATAGGATTTTTTGTCAAAAAAAACTTATATAATCTGGATGAATGGGATCTTCTATGGAAATTAATTTGACCTGGATTTTCTTTCAGAAAATCTTGGATTTTGACTAGCTTCTTGGGATTTTCTTTAAACAAATTTAAAATATCACCATGGTAGGACTCCAACCGATTGCACGATTTCTTGTTTTCTCCAACACTTAACACGTAGCTGGCAGACGTCTCTAGCTATGTCAATGATTCCTAGGGCTAAAGGTAAATTTTCTTCAATTTACTGTGCATAAATTAGTTTCTCAATTGCATTTGATTTGATTTTATTCATGGAACAAACGATAGCTGCTACACCATCACCTGACATCGCCATTTCTGTCGTTGACTAAGTTTGAGATTCTTTGCCACGAACCTGAGGGGCTAAGGTGGTCGGTGACATTGATGCCATTCTGGTCGCCAAACATCAAGACAACGTGGACTAGCTAGGAGTAGTGCAGTGCATATAAATTGTAACTAATTGGACGTAATAGGACCAGAGAACCGTCAACACTCGAACAATTTAAATGAATGGCAAGGGACATGTTTTGGCCTTTAGGAATGATGGAACAGTGTCGCAAAGTTAATGGAAAATGGCCAGATATTTTAGATTTTTTTATATACGGCTAAAATTTGAAACTCAATTAGAAGTAGTCATTGGGTTAAGGACTTGTCTTGTTGCTTTTTGGATAGGCTGACTATGCCATATGTTAGACATCGTATTTAATTTCCGTTTTGAAATACTGTGCAGCCAACATTTATCCTTTGCCTATCGCAAAGCAATGAGAATTGCTAACAAAGCGAAACATGCGATTAAATTACACTTTAAAACGTGTTTTGAATATTTGGAATTAACGCCACCCCCAAAGTATTTGTGTTATAGGCAGCTGTATATACTACCATCGTGAGTTTTTAAAAATTGTGAATAAATTTTTCTATAAAATATTATTGGGAAAAAGATTAAAGCAAAAAAAAAAGTTTAAAAAAAATCTTATGATATCTTCCATAAGATTTTTTTAAACTTTTCTGTATAAAATTAACGAAATATAAGAAAAAATTTACGAATCCTAAATTTTTTCAAATTTTAAATGATAGTTTTATTTTTTTATACCCTCCACCATAGGATGGGGGTATATTAACTTTGTCATTCCGTTTGTAACACATCGAAATATTGCTCTAAGACCCCATAAAGTATATATTCTGGGTCGTGGTGAAATTCTGAGTCGATCTGAGCATGTCCGTCCGTCCGTCCGTCTGTTGAAATCACGCTAACTTCCGAACGAAACAAGCTATCGACTTGAAACTTGGCACAAGTCGTTGTTATTGATGTAGGTCGGATGGTATTGAAAATGGGTCATATCGGTCCACTTTTACGTATAGCCCCCATATAAACGGACCCCCAAATTTGGCTTGCGATTGCTCTGAGAGAAGCAAATTTCATCCGATCCGGCTGAAATTTGGTACAAGGTGTTAGTATATGGTCTCTAACAACCATGCAAAAATTGGTCCACATCGGCCCATAATTATATGTAGCCCCATATAAACCGATCCCCAGATTTGACCTCCGGAGCCTCTTAGAGGAGCAAAAGTCATCTGATCCGATTGAAATTTGGTCCGTGGTGTTAGTATATTGTCTCTAACAACCATGCCAAAATTGGTCCATATCAGTCCATAATTATATATAGCCCCCATATAAGCCGATCCCCAGATTTGACCTCCGGAGCCTCTTAGAGGAGCAAAAGTCATCTGATCCGATTGAAATTTGGTCCGTGGTGTTAGTATATTGTCTCTAACAACCATGCCAAAATTGGTCCATATCAGTCCATAATTATATATAGCCCCCATATAAGCCGATCCCCAGATTTGACCTCCGGAGCCTCTTAGAGGAGCAAAATTCATCCGATCCGGCTGAAATTTGGTACATGGTGTTAGTATATGGTCTCTAACAACCATGCAAAAATTGGTCCACATCGGCCCATAATTATATATAGCCCCCATATAAACCGATCCCCAGATTTGACTTCCGGAGCCTCTAAGAGGAGCAAGATTCATCCGATCCGGTTGAAATTTGCAATGTGGTGTCAGTATAAGGCCGCTAATAACCATGCCAAAATTGGTCCATATCGGTCTACAGTTATATATAGGCGATCCCCAATCTCACAAAAATTGGTCCTTATCGGTTCATAATCATGGTTGCCACTCGAGCCAAAAATAATCTAACAAAATTTTATTTTTATAGAAAACATTGTCAAAATTTTATTTCTATAGAAAATATTGTCAAAATTTTATTTCTATAGAAAATTTTGTCAAAAATTTTATTTCTATACAACATTTTGTCAAAATGTAATTTCTATAGAAAATGTTGTCAAAATTTTATTTCTAAAGAAATTTTTGTCAGAATTTTATTTCTATAGAAAATTTTATACAAATTTTATTTCTATAGAAATTTTTTTCCAAATTTTACTTCTATAGAAAATGTTGTCAAAATTTTATTTTGTCAAAATTTTATTTCTATAGAAACTTTAAACTTAATTATATACGTATTTAATCGGCCTTTTTTAGTTTAATATATACCACGTATGGACTATGTGGTATATATTACGGTGTTAGGAAGTTTTAAGATACCTTGTCATCGGCAAGTGTTACCGCAACCCAAGTAATTCGATTGTGGATGACAGTTTTCAGTAGAAGTTTCTACGCAATCCATGGTGGAGGGTACATAGGTTAGGTTAGGTTATGTGGCAGCCCGATGTATCAGGCTCTCTTAGACTATTCAGTCCATTGTGATACCACAGTGGTGAACTTCTCTCTTATCACTGAGTGCTGCCCGATTCCATGTTAAGCTCAATGACAAGGGACCTCCTTTTTATAGCCGAGTCCGAACGGCGTTCCACATTCCAGTGAAACCACTTAGAGAAGCTTTGAAACCCTCAGAAATGTCACCAGCATTACTGAGGTGGGATAATCCACCGCTGAAAAACTTTTTGGTGTTCGGTCGTAGCAGGAATCGAACCCACGACCTTGTGTATGCAAGGCGGGCATGCTAACCATTGCACCACGGTGGAGGGTACATAAGCTTCGGCCTGGCCGAACTTACGGCCGTATATACTTGTTTTTTTTTTTTAATTTTATAAAACCTCCAATTGACAGTATTTTTATAAAACCCCAATTGACAGAATTAATACCACCCCCGAAGTATTTATGTTATAGGCAACTGTATATACTACCATCGTGAGTTTTTAAAAATCGTGAATAAATTTTCTCTATAAACGATTTTTGGGAAAAAGATTAAAGCAAAAAAAAAAAAAATTTTTTTAATCTTATAGAAGATATTCTGTATAAAATTAACGAAATATAAGAAAAAATTTACGAGTCCTAATTTTTTTCAAATTTTAAATGATAGTTTTATTTTATTTATTTATTTTGTTTTTAATTTTATAAAAACCCCAATTGACAGTAAACCCCTGAGCTTTCTGCTCTAAGGCCTTACCACTTATTACAATCCTCTCATATTTTAGAGCTAATTTAAAATAATAGATATTATCCGCATTGCGTATACATTTTTACTGTCCTCTTTGTTGTAATAATTATAGTTGTTTACTATATAGAGTCATAAGCATTTTTAATAAATTTCTATAGATTGAAATAACAATGTTTGCATATTTAGTTAATTATGACATTGAAATCCTGTCAATTTGTGTGAACTAATAATATCATAATGCGGCTCATACGTGTGCTATTGTGCATTTATAAGCTATGTGCTTTTCATTTAAACCAATTGGAAAATAATATAAATTAACTACTTTATTTATACAATATGTACGAGAATGGAAAACATTGTGGATCGCAAGCAAAATAGCTTCAATTGAACCAAAAATTAAATAATAAATGGAAGCAACTTAGACTCCAAAAACGATAACATAGTAAAGAAAAGTTTATATAGAAACACAATGTAAAAGTAAAATTTTGACAAAATTTTCTATAGAAAAAAAAATTGACAAAACTTTCTATAGAAATAAAATTCTAACAAAATATTCATTGAAAATAATATTTTGACAAAACTTTCTATAGAAACAAAATGTTGACAACATTTTTATAGAAATAAAATTTTTACAAAATTTTGTTTGTAGAAATAAAATTTTAACAAAATTGTTTTATATAAATAAAAAATTTTATTTTTTTAAAAACAAAATCTTGACAAAACTTTCTATTAAAAAAATGGATTCCATTTTCTATAAAAATAAAATTTTGGCTAAATTTTATAAAGAAATGAAATATTGACAAAAATTTCGAGAAATGTTCACAAAATTTTCTATAGAAATAAAATTTTGACAATTTTTTTATAGAAATAAAATTTTGACAACATAGAAATAAAATTTTGACATAATTTTCTCTTAAAATAACATTTTGTCAAAATTCTCTATTGAAATAAAATTTTAACAAAATTTTCAACAGAAAACAATTTTTACCAAGTTTTCATAAGAAATGAAATTTTCTATAGAAATAAAATTTAGAAAAAATTTTCTACAAAAATAAATGTTTTACAAAATTTTCTACAGAAATAAAGTTTTTAAAAAATTTTCAATAGAAATAAAATTTTGACAAAATTTTTGCTTAAAAAAAATGTTGACACCATTTTCGATAGAAATAAAATTTTCCTAAAATTTTCTATAAAATTTTGACAAAATGTCTATATCACATCATACCTCATTCGGAAACTGACGAATTCCGATATAGGGAGTTGGTGATCTCCTCGGTTTCAACAGAAATAAAATTTTCACAAAATTTTCTTTAGAACTAAAATTTTGACAAAATTTTCTTTAGAAATAAAATTTTCACAAAATTTTCTATAGAAATAAAATTTTGACAAAATTTTCTATAGAAATAAAATTTTGGCAAAATTTTGTATTGAAATAAAATTTCGACAAAATTTTCAATACAAATAAAATGTTTACAAAATTTTATATAGAAATAAAATTTTGACAAAATTTTCTATAGAAATAAAATTTTGACAAAATTTTCTATAGAAATAAAATTCTGACAAAATTTTCTATTGAAATAAAATTTTACAACATTTTCCAAGAAATAAAATTTTGACAAAATTTTCTATAGAAATAAAATTTTGACAAAATTTTCTATGAAAATTAACCCTCTAATGCCACAATTATTTTGCCAGCTGATTAAATGTTCAATGTTAACGACACAAAAGCAAGAAAACTAAGCAAGAACAATTTATACGGTAAAATTCAGTACATACTCCAAAGCCTCTTGTACAGTTTAAACTAAGTTTTCTTTTTATTTTACCCATTTTTGTTGTCTGAAGGTGTGTTTTACTAAAAACTTCCTTATTAAATGAAGCCCGCCTAAAGGCGGGGTTGGGCATAGAATAGAAATAAATTTTCATAAAATTTTCTGTACAAATAAAATTTTGACCAAATTTTCCACAGGAATAAAATTTTGACAACATTCTCTATACAAATAAAATTTTGAAAAAAAATTAAAAAATATGACTGAAGTACAAGCCAACAATAAAAAACAAAACACGAATGAAATAAGAAGAAGCACGCTCAAAATAAACCCAGCCAACTGCACTCAAATCGATGATTTGATGGTGACAAAGGCAAAGAGAAATGTTTGTAAGAATTTATTTCGGCATAAGCCGGCTATCATAAACCATTTTTCGGAAGGTTCAAGTGTGGTTCACCATGGGTTTATTGAACTGCCTGAATTTATTCCAATAATTGGTTGATAGTTTTGCTGCAAGTAGAGGATGCTGATGAGGAATGTGGTAATTCCGAAACGTGCGTCCATCCAACCATTTTGCAGTCTATAGGGCTTTGCCCAAATAAATTTGACAAACATTCTTTTCCTCTGTTGGTTAAGCTACTCTTGTAGTTTAGTCAACACAATGGTTTTAACGCTCAGATCAAAACAACAAATATGATTGAAGTAAAAACCCACAATAAAAATAAATAAAATTTTGACAAAATTTTCTATAGAAATAAAATTTTGAAAAAAAATTTGTAGAGAAATAAAATTTTGAAAAAATTTTCTTAGAAATAAAATTTTGAAAAAAAAATGTAGAGAAATAAAATTTTGACAAAATGTTCTTAAAAATAATATGTTGACAAAATTTTCGATAAAAAAATAGAATAAATTTTCATAAAATTTTATGTACAAATAAAATTTTGACAAAAATTTCTATAGAAATAAAATGTTCACAAAATTTTCTATAGAAATAAAATGTTGACAATATTTTCTATAGAAATAAAATTTTGACAAAATTTTCTTTAGAAATAACATTTTGACAAAAATTTCTTTAGAAATAACATTTTGACAAAATTTTCCTTAGAAATAAAATTTTGACAAAATTTTCTTAGAAATAAAATTTTGACAACATTTTCCAAGAAATAAAATTTTTACAAAAGTTTCTATAAAAATAAAATTTTGGCAATTTTATTCCAATAGAAATAAATTTTCATAAAATTTTCTGTACAAATAAAATGTTTACCAAATTTTCCACAGGAATAAAATTTTGAAAAAATTTTGTAAAGATATCAAATTTTGACAAAATTTTCTATAGAAATAAAATTTTGAAAAAAATTTCTATAGAAATAAAATTTTGGCAATTTTATTCCAATAAAAATAAAATGTTGACAAAATTTTCTATAGAAATAAAATATTGACATAAATTTCTATAGAAATAAAATTTTAACAAAATTTTCTATCGAAATAAAATTTTGACAAAATTTTCGAGAGAAATAAAATTTTGACAAAATTTTGTATAGAAAAAAATGTTGGCACAATTTTTTATAGAAATAAAATGAAAACAAAATTTTCTATAGAAGTACGATTTCGACAACATATTCTACAGAAATGAAATATTGACAAAATATTCTATAGAAAAAATTTACAAAATTTTCCTATAAAAATAAAATTTTGATGAAATGTTCTATAGAAAAAAAAATTGGCAAAATTTTCTATAGAAATAAAATATTGACACAAATTTCGATAGAAATAAAAGTTTGACACAATTTTCTATGGAAATAAAATTTTGAAAAAATTTTTGATAGAAATAAAATTTTAACAAAATTTTCGATAAAAATAAAATTTTTACAAAATTGCAATATCATATCATATCTCATTCGAAAATTTACGAATTGCCATATAGGGAGTTGCTACGTCGGGTTTTACTTGATTTGTAGACAGACGGTCGAAAATTTTCTATAGAAATAAAAATGATACAAAATTTTCTATTGAAATTAAATTGTGAAAAAATGTCTATATCATATCATATCACATCTCATTCCGAAACTGACGAATTCCGATATAGGGAGGTGGTTTGCTCATCTGTTTCAATAGAAATAAAAATTTGAAAAAAATTTCTTTAAAAACAAAATGTTGAAAATTTTTCTATAGAATTAAAATTTTGACAAAATTTTCCATAGAAATAAAATCTTGACGAAATTTTCGATTGAAATATAATTTTGACAATTTTATTTCCATAAAAATAAAATGTTGACAAAATTTTCTATAGAAATAAAATATTGACATAAATTTCGATAGAAATAAACTTTTGACAAATTTTTCGATAGAAGTAAAATTTTGACAAAATTTCGATATCATATCTGATTAGGAAACTTTCGATTCCGATATAGGCAATTTATGACGTCTTATGTTTGCTACGTCGGGCAGTCGGTCGATATAAAAATATATCATCGATATATAGATGCGATCACCTTCAGATTTAAGTGGAGAGACCTTAGTTTCAATATCTATGTTTCCCGTGAAAAGTAACACTTAGCTCTTGAACTGTGTGGTCAAATATTTCCCACTTTTGAGTTTTCCCTAAATTCAATCTCTCCATGTAGAGTAACTTTTAACGTCATAAAACAATTTTTGATATAACATATCAAGGTATATAAAAGTTTACAATATTTATCGGAATCATTTAGTAGCCCACACTATTATAAAAATGTTTTCCATAAACGTAATAAAATTATACATTTTCATCGATTCGGTAAAACTGTCATACAATTAATATAATTTAATAATTTTTATAAATAAAAAATCTATAAATATTAAATAGTTATTATAAAGTAAAGGCTAAAGAAACCATTACTGACGTTATTGTTTTTACCATAAATTAGGAATTAATAGCTTTATGACAAAAAAAAAACACTATCATTAATGTTCGATGGAAAATTACCGAGATTTATTTTTATACGCTAAAGGCTTAATAAAAACACACAAAAAAACAACGCCTAAGTTTATTTTCGGAATGTAGTATGTGTTCAATTTATTGAACCATATTATAAATTGAAAATAAAACGCCTTTTTTAGTAATAATTATTTAAATGTCATTTGTATTTATAGTGAGTCATTATTGTTCTATTTAACCCCGTATTATGTGGTAAGGTAAAATTTTAAATTATTTTTAGCTGGACTTTGTGACTAATAAACAAAAAGTTATTCTTGTATGGCTAAACAAGTGCAACAAAGCACTTCATAAAATTATCACAATTTATGGAGTGGAGTTGAGACAATATTTTATAGAAATAAAATTTTGACAAAAATTTCTATGGAAATAGAATTTTAAATAGAAATAAAAATTTCATAAAATTTTCTATACAAATAAAATTTTGACCAAATTTTCTACAGGAATAAAATTTTGACAAAAATTTTCTATAGAAATAAAATTTTGACAAAATTTTCTACAGAAATAAAATTTTGACAAAATTTTCTATAGAAATAAAATTTTTATAAAATTTTTCTATGGAAATAAAATTTTGACCAAATTTTCTATAGAAATAAAATTTTGAGAAATTTTTATATCGAAATAAAATTTAGAGAAAATGTTATATAAAAATAAAATTTTGACAAAAATTTCTATGGAAATAAAATTTTGACAAAAATTTTCTATATAAACAAAATTTTGACAAAATTTTCTATAGAAATAAAATTTTGACAAAAATTTTCTATAGAAATAAAATTCGACAAAATTTTCTATAGAAAAAAATTTTTATAAAATTTTACTATAGAAATAAAATTTTGACCAAATTTTCTATAGAAATAAAATTTTGAGAAAATTTTATATCGAAATAAAATTTAGAGAAAAGTTTCTATAGAAATAAAATTGTCTATCGAATAAGTATTTTGACAACATTTTTGATAGAAATAAAATTTTCTATTGGAATAAAATAAATTTTTTTATGGAAAAAATTTATGGAGTGGAATTCACAAATAAAATAAAATTTTGACAAAATTTTCTATAGAAATAAAATTTTACAAAATTTTCTATAGAAATAAAATTTTTATAAAATTTTTCTATAGAAATAAAATGTTGACCAAATTTTCTATAGAAATAAAATTTTGAGAAAATTTTATATCGAAATATAATTTAGAGAAAATTTTATATAGAAATAAAATTTTGACAAAATTTTCTATAGAAATAAAATTTTGACAAAAATTTTCTATAGAAATAAAATTTTGACAAAATTTTCTACAGAAATAAAATGTTGACAAAAATTTTCTACAGAAACAAAATTTTGACAAAAATTTTCTATAGATATAAAATTTTGACAAAATTTTCTATAGAAATAAAATTTCGACAAAATTTTCTATAGAAAAAAATTTTTATAAAATTTTACTATAGAAATAAAATTTTGACCAAATTTTCTATAGAAATAAAATTTTGAGAAAATTTTATATCGAAATAAAATTTAGAGAAAAGTTTCTATAGAAATAAAATTGTCTATCGAATAAGTATTTTGACAACATTTTTGATAGAAATAAAATTTTCTATTGGAATAAAATAAATTTTTTTATGGAAAAAATTTATGGAGTGGAATTCACAAATAAAATAAAATTTTGACAAAATTTTCTATAGAAATAAAATTTTACAAAATTTTCTATAGAAATAAAATTTTTATAAAATTTTTCTATAGAAATAAAATGTTGACCAAATTTTCTATAGAAATAAAATTTTGAGAAAATTTTATATCGAAATAAAATTTAGAGAAAATTTTATATAGAAATAAAATTTTGACAAAATTTTCTATAGAAATAAAATGTTGACACAATTTTCTAAGAAATAAAATTTTGACAAAAGTTTCTATAGAAATAAAATTGTCTATAGAATAAGTATTTTGACAACATGTTTGATAGAAATAAAATTTTCTATTGGAATAAAATAAAATTTTTTATGGAAAAAATTTATGGAGTGGAATTGACAAAATTTTTTACAGAAATAAATAAATAAAGAAAATTTAATATAGAAATAAAATTTTGACAAAATTTTCTATAGAAATAAAATTTTGACAAAAATTTTCTATAGAAATAAAATTTTGACAAAATTTTCTACAGAAATAAAATTTTGACAAAAATTTTCTACAGAAACAAAATTTTGACAAAATTCTCTATAGAAATAAAATTTTGACAAAATTTTCTTTAGAAATAAAATTTTGACAACATTTTCTATAGTACAAAAACTTTGACAACATTTGCTATAGTGCAAAAATTTTGACAAAATTTGCTATAGTACTAAATTTTGACAAAATTTTTTATAGCAATAAACTTTTCTATAGAAATAAAATTTTGACAACAGTTTATATAGAAATAAAATTGTCTATAGAATAAGTATTTTGACAACATTTTTGATAGAAATAAAATTTTGTCAAAATTTTCTATAGAATTTTGACAAAATTTTCTAGAGAAATAAAATTTTCTATTTGAATAAAATAAAATTTTTTATGGAAAAAATTTATGGAGGGGAATTGACAACATTTTTTACAGAAATAAAATTTTGACAAAATTTTCTATAGAAATAAAATTTTGACAAAATTTTCTATAGAAATACAATTTTTATAAAATTTTTCTATAGAAATAAAATTTGACCAAACTTTCGATTGAAATAAAATTTTGAGAAAATTTTATATCGAAATAAAATTTAGAGAAAATTTTATATAGAAATAAAATTTTGACAAAATTTTCTATAGAAATAAAATTTTGACACAATTTTCTAAGAAATAAAATTTTGACAACAGTTTATATAGAAATAAAATTGTCTATAGAATAAGTATTTTGACAACATTTTTGATAGAAATAAAATTTTGTCAAAATTTTCTATAGAATTTTGACAAAATTTTCTAGAGAATAAAATAAATTTTTTTATGGAAAAAATGTATGGAGTGGAATTGACAAAATTTTTTACAGAAATGAAATTTTGACAAAATTTTCTATATAAATAAAAATTTGACAACATTTTCTATAGTAATAAAATCTTGACAAAACTTTCTTTAGAAATAACATTTTGACCAAATTTTCTATAGTGCAAAAATTTTGACAAAATTTTCTATAGTACTAAAATTTTGACAAAAAATTTTATAGCAATAAACATTTCTATAGAAATAAAATTTTGACAAAATTTTCTATTGAAATAAAATGTTGAGAAAAATAAATAAAATATGCAATATTTTTGAAAAACTTAAAAAAAAAATGCTGCAAGATTTTGTTTTGACAGATCCATTTTCGTCAAAGACTTTCTATCTCTCATACTCTAAAAAAAATTCGAATTGACAATACAAACTGTAATGTATCCTCTCTTGCATTGTCGCTGAAGAAAAATTCTATGTGCTTTGCATATGGTTAAGTGATAACCACAGTTTATGAAAGAAAACATAAAAATAAATTTTAGGCAAGCAGTTGTTTCAAGCTATTAATATACGAGGATGGTTCGATAATTCCATGATCCTATAATATCAGACCATTGATTGTAGGGTAGAAAGATAGGCATTTAATCCTAGCACGATTACCTTCAGTGTACTTCAACTGCTGTGAAATTCTTGGCCATAGAGGACTGTCACGGAACACACGCCTTTGCTTTCGGCTTGCACGGTCTGCAGTCTCGGGGTTCTCGGCAAATTGTCTGCAGAAGTAGGGGTATAATTTTTCGGTAATCCTTTCAATAGATACGATTATCTGAAGTTATTGATTTCTCCGGATTCCAACAAAATCAGTGTTATATTGATTCGAATTCCTGTGGCTTGAGCACTCCAAGTGTATCGAGGTCTTGCTGACGATACATTGTTCCAGTTCAAATACCTTGATAAATTTCCTTCAGCTAGCCTGGAACTGTGGACCAAATTTTTGTAAAAATTTGATTTCTATAGAAAATTTTGTCAAAATATTATTTCTATAGGAAATTTTGTAAAAATTTTATTTCTATAGAAAATTTTGTAAAAATTTTATTTCTATAGAATTTGAAATTTTGAAAATTTCGTCCAAATTTTATTTCTTTAGAAAAATTTTTTAACATTTTTTTTATAGAAAACTTTGCTAAATTGTATTTCTATAGAAAATTTGGTATCTATTAGTTGGGAATATTTTGCAAAATCTAGCAAAACACCAAGAATTCTACCAATCTTCCAAACAGTAAAAAATCTATCATTTTTGGTAGAATTCTACCAACTGTGAAATCCGATCACTCGAGACAAAAAAATCTACCAAAATTTGGAGAGAATATAGCAAAATTGTATATTTTTAGAAAATTTTTAGCAACTTGAAATTTTTAAAATTTCGTTCAAATTTTTTTTTTGAAATTTTGTCAAAATTGTATTTCTTTAGAAAATTTTGTTAAAATTTTTTTCTATAGAAAATTTTGTCAAATTGTATATCTATAGAATATTTTGTCAAACTTTTATTTCTATAGAAAGTTTTGTCAAAATTTTATTTCTTTAGAAAATTTTGTTACCATTTTTTTCTATAGAAAATTTTGTCAAATTGTATTTCTATAGAATATTTTGTCAAACTTTTATTTCTATAGAAAGTTTTGTCAAAATTTTATTTCTGTAGAAAATTTGGTATCTCGTAGTTGGGAATATTATGCACAAACTAGCAAAACACCAAGAAATCTACCAATCTTCCAAACAGTAAAAAATCTACCAATTTTGGTAGAATTCTTGCAACTGTGGCATCCGTGCACTCGAGACAAAAAAATAAGCCAAAATTTGTAGAAAATATAGCAAAATTGTATTTTTATAGAAAATTTTATTTTTTCAGAAAATTTTATTTCTACAGCAAATTTTGTTAAAATTTTATTTCTATAGAAATTTTTGTGTAAATTTTATTTCGATAAAAATTTTTGTTTCAAATTTATTTCTATAGAAAATTTTCCTCAATTTTATTATTATAGAAAATTTTCCTGAATTTTATTATTATAGAAAATTGTGTCCAAAATTTTATTTCTATCGAAAATTTTGTCATATTTTTATTTCTATCGAAAATTTTATCAAAATTTTATTTCTATAGCAGATTTTATCAAAATTTTATTTCTATAGCAAATATTGTTATAATTTTATTTCTATAGAAAATTTTGTCATAATTTTATTTCTATAGAAAATTTTGTCATAATTTTATTTTTAAAGAAAATTTTGTAAAAATTGTATTTCTATAGAAAAATTTGTCAAAACTGTATGCGTATAGAAAATTTTGTATAGAAAATTTAGTCAAAATTTTATTTCTATAGAAAATTTTGTTAAAATTTTATTTCTATAGAAAATTTTGTCGAAATTTTATTTTTATAGAAAATTTGTCAATATTTTATTACTATAGGAAATTTTGTCAAAATTTTATTTCTATAGAAAATTTTGTCAAAATTTTATTTCTATAGAAAATTTTGTCACAGTTTTATTTCTATAGAAAATTTTGTCAAATATCTAATTTCTTTACAAAATTTTGTCAAAATTTTATTTTTATAGACAACTTTGCCAAAATTTTATTTCTATAGAAAATTTTGTCAACATTTTATTCCAATAGAAAATTTTATCAAAATTTAATTCCTATAGAAAATTTTGTCAACATTTTATTCCAATAGAAAATTTTATCAAAATTTAATTTCTATAGAAAATTTTGTCAAAATTTTTGTTAAGATTTCATTTCTATAGAAAATTTTGTCAAAATTTTATATTTATAGAAAATTTTTGTAAAACTTTTATTTCTATAGAAAATTTTGTCAATATTTTATTTCTATAGAAAATTTTGTCAAAATTTTATTTCTATAGAAAATTTTGTCAAAATTTTATTTATATAGAAAATTTTGTCAAAATTTTATTTATATAGAAAATTTTGTCAAAATTTTATTTATATAGAAAATTTTGTCAAAATTTTATTTATATAGAAAATTTTGTCAAATATCTAATTTCTTTAGAAAATTTTGCCAACATTTTATTTTTATAGAAAATTTTGTCAAAATTTTATTTCTATAGAAAATTTTGTCAAAATTTTATTTATAAGAAAATTTTGTCAAAATTTTATTTATAAGAAAATTTTGTCAAAATTTTATTTCCATAGAAAATTTTGTTAAAATTTTATTTCCATAGAAAATTTTGTCATAATTTTATTTCTATCGAAAATTTTATCAAAATTTTATTTATATAGAAAATTTTGTCAAGATTTTATGCCTACAGAAAATTTTGTAGAGAAAATTTTTATTTTATTTCTATAGAAAATTTTGTAAAAATTTTATTTCTATAGAAAATTTTGTCAAAATTTTATTTATAAGAAAATTTTGTCAAATATCTAATTTCTTTAGAAAATTTTGTCAAAATTTTATTTCTATAGAAAATTTTGTCAACATTTTATTCCAATAGAAAATTTCGTCAAAGTTTTATTTCTATAGAAAATTTTGTCAAAATTTTATTCCTATAGAAAATTTTATCAAAACTTTATTTCTATATAAAATTTTGTTAAGATTTTATTTCAATAGAAAATTATATCAAAATTTAATTTCTATAGAAAATTTTATCAAAATTTAATTTCTATAGAAAATTTTGTCAAAATTTTATTTCTATAGAAAATTTTGTCAAATTTTTATTTCTATAGAAAATTTTGTCAAAATTTTATTTCTATAGAAAATTTTGTCAAAATTTTATTTCTATAGAAAATTTTGTCAAGATTTTATGCCTACAGAAAATTTTGTATAGAAAATTTTTATTTTATTTCTATAGAAAATTGTGTCAAAATTTTATTCCTATAGAAAATTTTGTCAAATATCTAATTTCTTTAGAAAATTTTGTCAAATATCTAATTTCCATAGAAAATTTTGTCAACATTTTATTCCAATAGAAAATTTCGTCAAAGTTTTATTTCTATAGAAAATTTTGTCAAAATTTTATTTCTATAGAAAATTTTGTCAAAATTTTATTTCTATAGAAAATTTTGTTAAAATTTTGTTTCTATAGAAAATTTTGTCGAAATTTTATTTCTATAGAAAATGTTGTCAATATTTTATTCCAATAGAAAATTTTGTCAAAGTTTTATTTCTATAGAAAATTTTGTCAAAATTTTATTTCTATAGAAAATTTTATCAAAATTTAATTTCTATAGAAAATTTTGTCAAAATTTTATTTCTATGAAATTTTTCATTAAAATAGTATTTGTATGCATACAAAATTTCGTCCAAATTTTGTTTCTATAGAAAATTTTATTTCTATAGATAATTTTGTTAAAGTCTTATTGCTATAGGAAATTTTTAAAAAAATTTATTTTTCAAAATTTTAGTTCTATAGAAAATTTTGTCAAAATGTTTTATTTTGTCAAAATTTGTTTCTTTAGAATTTTTTTTTTTAAATTTTATTTCTGTAGAAATTTTTATCAAAATTTTATTTCTATAGAAAATTTTGTCAAATTTTGGAGGATACAGAATGTGCGGCCCGACCGATCTTACGGCCGTATATACATGACTTCTATACTTTCCTAACTGCCTAACTGCAGCACATGTACCTCATAACATGGCGTCAAAACAATTTGTCGTCGCGATATTTAAAAGCTTCATTAACATACGAAATGTTTAAACAACAAAATAAACAAACAAATAAAGTGGAAGGACGGACAACAAGATATTCAGGGAGAAATGCGAAATAATTTGAAAAGAGTCCTTTTCGTTGTATGTTTAGCATTATGTGAATATATGAATGCAGTTGTTTTACCTTAAGTGCTATAAATTTCTTGCAGAAAACCAAACACAACAATCGCAAAAGCAAAGAAGTAGAATATGGAATCACACACATAAACAACAAACAAACAATTGCATAAAGGGAAAATCTTTAAAGAAGCCTTACCACCATCACCATCACAATATCCATTTTCATTTACCCGTTATTGTATGTCCACATTATCCTTTGAGAAGGCTATAGACAATTGTTGCAAGATAAATACTGGCAAAATGTTTTTTGCTATGTGACTAAGTATGAGATTTCTCATTTACCTTCATATGTGTATGAGAATTGTATTCAGGAAACAGATGAATAAAATATATAAAATTATGCAAAATAGGAAATGTGTATTTAAAATTAGAATATATGTATTTGTGACCACAGTATGATTCATATATAAATACTTACTGAGTTTTATCCTAGCTTAGGTATAGTGGGCAACACAGTGACGGAGTCCCCTCTTATCTCTAAGGCAAATTTTCTTTAAAGTAAAGAAACACATTTTTGATTTAATGAAATCGTCCTTAAATTAACTGAAATATTCAATCTTTAGATTTAAAATACAAAACGCTTCAAATATTGACTAAGAATTATTTTTAGGATTTAGAATTTTTTTTTTTAAATTAAGAAAAAAAAACGAAATAAAAATAGAAACTCTATAAATTCTGCTTAGAATAATTTTATTGTTAATTTAAAAATTAAATGATAATTATATGAAATGATATAAAGGATAATTTTATTGATATAAAGCCAGATAGGTTGCTAAAAATTTTCTTAATTTTAACAACTGCATCTGTGGTTCGAAATCAATGCACGGTTTATACAGTTGGTAGAATTCTAAACAAAATGGTAAATTTTTTACTGTTTGGGATTGGTCAAATTCATGATGACTAAGAGGTACTTCAACTATTTTCTTCTTTTCAAATAAAATTTTCACAAAATTTTCTATAGAAATGAAATTTGACAAACTTTTCTATTGAAATAAAATTTTGACAAAATTTTCTATAGAAACAAAAAATTGAAAAAGTTTTCTATAGAAATAAAAATTTCTGTAGAAATAAAATTTTCTATAGAAACAAAATGTTGACAAAATTGTCTATAAAAATTAAATTTTGATATATTTTCTCCAAATATTGGTATATATATTTTTTTTTTGGCTCGAGTGCATGGATGCCATAGTTGGTAGAGTTCTACCAAAAATGGTAGATTTTTTACTTTTGGTAGAATTCTTGGTGTTTTGCTAGAGTTTGCAAAATAATCCCAAATGCAAGCTACCAAATTTTCTATGGAAATAACATTTTGACAAATTTTTTATAGAAATACAATTTGACAAAATTTTCTATAAAAATTAAATTTTTAATAAAAAAAAATTTTTCTAAAGAAATAAAATTTTGAAAAAAAAAATTCTAAAACATAAAATTTTGACAACATTTTCTATTGAAATAAAATTATGAGAAAAATTTCTATAGAAATAAAATTTGACAAAATTTTCTATTGAAATAAAATGTTGACAAAATTTTCTATAGAAACAAAAAATTGAAAAAATTTGGTATAGAAATGAAATTTTCTGTACACCAAAAAAAAAATTTTTCTGATTCAATCACGAAATTAATTGATATAATTAATTTTTTAATTGAAATGTCTTCAATCACAGAAATGATAGTATCAATTAAAAAAATAATTGACAGTCGATTAAAAAATTAATTGATCCAATTAAAAAATTAATTGATACTATTAATTTGTGTGATTGATTTTTATTTCAATTAAAAAATTTTTTGATTCAATTAAGCTTTTAATTGAATATTTTTTAAAACTCAATTAAGATTTTAATTGGAAAATTTTTCGTGAATTTTTTTTTCTGTGTAGAAATAAAATTTTCACAAAATTTTCTATAGAAATACAATTTTGGCAAAATTTTCTATAGGAATGAAATTTTGCTATAGTTTCTCCAAATTTTGGTGGATTTCTTTTTTGGCTCGAGTGCACGGATGCTACAGTTGGTAGAACTCTACCAAAAATTCTTGGTGTTTTGCTAGTTTTGAAAAAATATTCCCAACTACGCTACCACATTTTCTATAGAAATAACATTTTCACAAATTTGTTATAGAAATAAAATTTAACAAAATTTTCTATACAAAATAAAATTTTGCAAAATTTTCTATAACCTAAAAGTTTACAAAATTTTCTAAATAAAAAAAATTTTAAAAAATTTTCTAAACAAAAAAAACAAATTTTGGCAAAATTTAAAAAAAAAAATCAAATTTTAACGAAATTTTCTATTGAAATAAAATTATGACAAAATTTTTTATAGAAATAAAATTATGACAAAAATTTCTTTAGAAATAAAATTATGACAAAATTTTCTTAGAAATAAAATTTGGACAATATTTTCAAAAAAAAAAAAATTATGACCAAATTTCCTAAAAAAAAAACTTGGACAAAATTTTGTATCGAAATAGAATTTAGACAAAATTTTCTATAGAAATAAAATTTTGACAAAACTTTCTAAAGAAATAAAAATTTTGAACAAAATTTTATATAAAAAAAATTGACAAAATTTCCTGTAGAAGAACAATTTTGACATTTTCTATAAAAATAAAATTTTGTCAAAATTTTCAATTGAAGTAAAATTATGACAAAAATTTCTATAGAAATAAAATTTTGACACAATTTTCTATAGAAGCAAACTTTTGAAATAAAATTTCTATAGAAAAGAAATTTTCACAAAATTTTTTACAGAAATACAATTTTAACAAAATTTTCTATAAAAATAAAATTTTGCTATATTTTCTCCAAATGTTGGTGATTTTTTTTTTTTGCTCAAGAGCACGGATGCCACAGTTGGTAGAATTCTACCAAAAATGGTAGATTTTTTACTGTTTTTTTATTGGTAGAATTCTTGGTGCTTTGCTCGATTTTAAAAACTATTCCCAACTACGAGCTACCAAATTTTCTATAGAAATAATATTTTGACAAATTTTTTATAGAAATAAAATTTAACAAAATTTACTATAAAAATCAAATTTTGAAAAATTTTCTTTAAACGTAAAATTTTACAAAATTTTCTAAACAAAAAAAATTGACAAAATTTTCTAAACAAAAAAAAAATTCTAAAAACATAAAATTTTGGCAAAGTTTTCTAAAAAATAAAATTTAACAAAAAAAAATTTCTAAAAACATAAAATTTTTACATAAAAAAATAAAATTTTAACAAAATGTTCTAAAAAATAAAATTATGACAAAAATTTTCTGTAGAAATAGAATTTAGACAAAATGTACTATAGAAATAAATAGTTGAAAACATCTCTATAGAAATAAAATTTTATCAAAATTTTCTATGGAAATAAAAATTTGGACAAAATTTTGTATAGAAATAAAATTGTGACAAAACTTTCTATAGAAACAAAATTTTGACAACATTTGCTGTAGATATAAAATTTTGACAAAATTTTCTATGGAAATAAAATTGTGACAAGATTTTCCATATAATTAAAATTGAAACAAAACTTTCTAAATAAATAAAATTTTGATAAAATTTTCTATATAAATAAAATTTTGCAAAATTTTCTATAGAAATTTTGAAAACATTGAGTAAAGTTTCGACAATGTTTTCTTCAAATTCAGAGTATAAATATTAAAATTCTTATATGAAAAAAAAATTTTTTCCATATTTCTATAAATATGGTTCTTAGAGATAAATCAAAGTTCACTCGTGACTACCGAAAAAAAAATACGAAAAAAATAATTTGTATATGAATGTATGTATACGTTCTCTTAAAAGAGCAATTTCTTCTCAGAATAGCGAAATATTTTCAATAAGCACAGAAATCATTCAATAAGTCGGCGTAGTACAACCCTGTGCTTGTTTTAGACTTTTCTCTTGGTACTCTCACAAAAAAATTTACTTAGTCCCAAATATTTTTTAAATATTTTGGTATTGATTATTCGAGCAAAGCAGCCACTGACGGAATTAATTTTTAAATTTGCGTTTTGCGTACTAGATGTGGGCAAGCAAATTTCAATACCTGACCATTTAGTTTGACCCAAGCTAATATACACCTACATATACAGATCCTCTCAATTGATATTATATTTTAAACTTTTTGTTTAATAAATTACTTCACCCGTAAATATTTAATTACCAAAATTACCCTAATCAATTTGATTTCCAAATTTCAATTGAGAAGTTCTCGAAGAACTCAACCACATCATCTCTTCACTTTCAATAGAACTAAGATTAAATTGTTCCCAACCAAGATTTTGAGGTTGAATTTGTGTTTTTTTGTACATTCTTGCACTTTACCTCAAATGAAATTCTCAAAAATATATTTTCTCCATTTACTTTCAATTTTATCTTGTCGAATCGCAAAACTTTTTGTAAACTTTGAGGTGCAGTTATCAACGAAAACCAACCCTCCCCCTTTGCGCTATGGTATCGTGGGTTAAAAGGTATCCTGTGAGAGCAGTGTTGCCAGCATTGGGGATTTTCCCCCAAATTGGGGATATTTGTTCTTAAATGGGGACGAAATTTCTAAGTTGGGGGCTTGGAAATTTGGTGGCGAATTTCCATAAATTTGGGAATTTTTTTGAGAAATCGTTTTAATCTTTCTATTTTATTTCTATAAAAAATTTTGTCAAAATTTTATTTCTATAAAAAATTTTGTCAAAATTTTATTTTTGTAGAAAATTTTGTAAAAATTTTATTTCTATAGCAAATTTTATAAAAATGTTATTTCTATAGAAAATTTTGTCAAAATTTTATTTCTATAGCAAATTTTATTAAAATTTTATTTCTATAGGAAATTTTGTCAAAATTTTATTTCTATAGAAAATTTGGCCAACATTTTGTTTCTAGAGAAAATTTTGTCAAAACTTTATTTCTCTATAGAAAATTTTGTCGAAATTTTATTTCTATAGAAAATTTTATTTCTATAGAAAATTTTATCAAAATTTTATTTCTGTAGAAAATTTTGTCAAAATTTTATTTCTATCGAAAATTTTGTCAAAACTTTATTTCTATAGAAAATTTTGTCAAAATTTTATTTCTATATAGAAAATTTTGTCAGAATTTTATTTCTATTGAAAATTTTGTCAAAGTGGTATTTCTATAGAAATTTTTGTCAAAATTTTATTTCTTTAGAAAATTTTGTCAAAACTTTATTTGTCTATAGAAATTTTTTGTTGTTTTTTTTATTTCAGCTTAAAACCATACATTGACTAAACTACAAGTGTAGCTTAACCAGAAGAGGAAAATAATGTTTGTCAAATTTATTTGGGCAAAGCCCTATAGACTGCAAGATGGTTGGATGGACGCACGTTTCGGAATTACCACATTCCTCATCAGCATCCTCTACTTGAAGCAAAACTATGAACCAATTATCAGAATAAATTCAGGCAGTTCATTAAACTCACAATGAACCACACTTGAACCTTCCGAAAAAATGTTTTGTATGATAGCCGGCTATGCCGAAATAAATTCGAAACAAACATATCTCTTTTCGAATTTATTTCGGCATAAGCCGGAAAGAAAGAACAAAACCAACAATAACAAAACAAAACGTATAGAAAATTTTGTAGGAATTTTATTTCTATAGAAAATTTGGCCAACATTTTTTTCTATAGAAATTTTGTCAAAACTTTATTTCTATAGAAAATTTTGTCAAAATTGTATTTCTATATAGAAAATTTTGTCAGAATTTTATTTCTATCGAAAATTTTGTTAAAATGCTATTTCTATAGAAAATTTTGTCAAAATTTTATTTCTATCGAAAATTTTGTCCAAATTTAATTTCTATAGAAAATTTTATTTCTATAGAAAATTTTATCAAAATTTTATTTCTATCGAAAATTTTGTCAAAATATTATTTCTATAGAAAATTTTGTCAAAATTTTATTTCTTTAGAAAATTTTGTCAAAATTTTATTTCCAAAGAAAATTTTATTAAAGTTTTATTTCTATAGAAAATTTTATTAAAATTTTATTTCTATAGAAAATTTTGTCAAAATTTTATTTCTATAGAATATTTTGTCAAGATTTTATTTCTATAGAAAATTTTGTCAAAATTTTATTTCTATAGAATATTTTGTCAAAATTTTATTTCTATAGAAAATTTGGCCAACATTTTGTTTCTATAGAAAATTTTGTCAAAACTTTATTTCTCTATAGAAAATTTGGTCTAAAATTTATTTCTATAGAAAATTTGGCCAACATTTCTTTCCCTATAGAAAATTTTGTCAAAACTTTATTTCTATAGAAAATTTTGTCACAATTGTATTTCTATAGAACATTTTATTTCTATAGAAAATTTTATCAAAATTTTATTTTTATCGAAAATTCTGTCAAGATTTTATTTCTATCGAAAATTTTGTCAAAATTTTATTTCTATAGAAAATTTTGTCAAAATTTTATTTCTATCGAAAATTTTGTCAAAATTTTATTTCTATCGAAAATGTTGTCAAAAATTTTATTTCTTATATTTCATGTTAGCCTGATACCGAAACAGGCAATTGACGTCCAAATGCATTATATCTAATTATACAATTATTTTTCGAGCTCTATGGACAGATATAGATTAAGGAACATGGTTAATAGAGCCATTGAAAACATGTACAGTCCAGGCGTGTATAGATTTGTATCTGGCGTTTTCTTTTCAATGGCTCTATTAACCATGTTCCTTAATCTATATCTGTCCATAAAGCTCGAAAAATAATTGTATAATTATATAAAAATTTTATTTCATTAGAAAATTTGGCCAACATTTTGTTTCTTTAGAAAATTTTGTCAAAATTTTATTTCTATAGAAAATTTTATTAAAATTTTATTTCTATAGAAAATTTTATCAAAATTTTATTTCTATAGAAAATTTTGTCAAAATTTTATTTCTGTCGAAAATTTTGTCAAAATTTTTATATCTATCGAAAATTTTGTCAAAATTTTATTTCTATAGAAAATTTTGTCAAAATTTTATTTCTAAAGAAAATTTGGGCAACATGTTTCTATAGAAAATTTTGTCAAAACTTTACTTCTATTAAAAATTTTGTCAAATTTTTTTTCTATAGAAAATTTTGTCAAAACTTTATTTCTATACTGAACATTTTGTCAAAATTTTATTTCTATAGAAAATTTTATCAAAATTTTATTTCTATAGAAAATTTTGTTAAAACTTTATTTCTATATTGAACATTTTGTCAAAATTTTTTTTCTATAGAAAATTTTACTGCTATTGAAAATTTCGTCAAAATTTTATCTCTATCGAAAATTTTGTCAAAATTTTATTTCTATACAAAATTTTGTCAAAATTTTATTTCTACAGAAAATTTTGTCAAAATTTTGTTTCTATAGAAAATTTTGTCTAAATTTTATTTCTATAGAAAATTTGGCCAACAGTTTGTTTCTATAGAAAATCTTGTCAAAACTTTATTTCTATATTGAAAATGTTCAAAATTTTATTCCCATCGAAAATTTTATCAAAATTTTATTTCTATACAAAATTTTGTCAAAATTTTATTTCTATCGAAAATTTTGTCAAAATTTTATATCCATCGAAAATTTTGTCAAAATGTTATTTCTATCGAAAATTTTGTCAAAATTTTATTTCTAAAGGAAATTTTTTATAAAAATTTTATTTCTATAGAAAATGTTGTCAAAATTTATTTCTCTATAGAAAATTTTGTCAATATTTTATTTCTAAAGAAAATTTTGTCAAAATTGTCTTTCTATACAGAAATTTTTGTTACAATTTTATTTCTATAGAAAATTTTATCCAAATTTTATTTCTATAAAAAATTTTATCTAAGTTTTATTTCTATCGAAAATTTTGTCAAAATGTTATTTCTATCGAAAATTTTGTCAAAATTTTATTTTTACTGAAAATTTAGTCAAAATTTTGTTTCTATCGAAAATTTTGTGAAAATGTTAATTCTATAGAAAATTTTGTCAAAAATTTTATTTCTATAGAAAATGTTGTTATTAAAAAATATTTGTCTTAGTTTTATTTCTATTTAGAAAATTTTGTCAAAATTTTATTTCTTTAGAAAATTTTGTCAAAATTTTATTTCCAAAGAAAATTTTATTAAAGTTTTATTTCTATAGAAAATTTTATTAAAATTTTATTTCTATAGAAAATTTTGTCAAAATTTTATTTCTATAGAATATTTTGTCAAGATTTTATTTCTATAGAAAATTTTGTCAAAATTTTATTTCTATAGAAAATTTTGTCAAAATTTTATTTCTATAGAAAATTTGGCCAACATTTTGTTTCTATAGAAAATTTTGTCAAAACTTTATTTCTCTATAGAAAATTTGGTCTAAAATTTATTTCTATAGAAAATTTGGCCAACATTTCTTTCTCTATAGAAAATTTTGTCAAAACTTTATTTCTATAGAAAATTTTGTCACAATTGTATTTCTATAGAACATTTTATTTCTATAGAAAATTTTATCAAAATTTTATTTTTATCGAAAATTCTGTCAAGATTTTATTTCTATCGAAAATTTTGTCAAAATTTTATTTCTATAGAAAATTTTGTCAAAATTTTATTTCTATAGAAAATTTTGTCAAAATTTTATTTCTATCGAAAATGTTGTCAAAAATTTTATTTCTTATATTTCATGTTAGCCTGATACCGAAACAGGCAATTGACGTCCAAATGCATTATATCTAATTATACAATTATTTTTCGAGCTCTATGGACAGATATAGATTAAGGAACATGGTTAATAGAGCCATTGAAAACATGTACAGTCCAGGCGTGTATAGATTTGTATCTGGCGTTTTCTTTTCAATGGCTCTATTAACCATGTTCCTTAATCTATATCTGTCCATAAAGCTCGAAAAATAATTGTATAATTATATAAAAATTTTATTTCATTAGAAAGTTTGGCCAACATTTTGTTTCTTTAGAAAATTTTGTCAAAATTTTATTTCTATAGAAAATTTTATTAAAATTTTATTTCTATAGAAAATTTTATCAAAATTTTATTTCTATAGAAAATTTTGTCAAAATTTTATTTCTGTCGAAAATTTTGTCAAAATTTTTATATCTATCGAAAATTTTGTCAAAATTTTATTTCTATAGAAAATTTTGTCAAAATTTTATTTCTAAAGAAAATTTGGGCAACATGTTTCTATAGAAAATTTTGTCAAAACTTTACTTCTATTAAAAATTTTGTCAAATTTTTTTTCTATAGAAAATTTTGTCAAAACTTTATTTCTATACTGAACATTTTGTCAAAATTTTATTTCTATAGAAAATTTTATCAAAATTTTATTTCTATAGAAAATTTTGTTAAAACTTTATTTCTATATTGAACATTTTGTCAAAATTTTATTTCTATAGAAAATTTTACTGCTATTGAAAATTTCGTCAAAATTTTATCTCTATCGAAAATTTTGTCAAAATTTTATTTCTATACAAAATTTTGTCAAAATTTTATTTCTACAGAAAATTTTGTCAAAATTTTGTTTCTATAGAAAATTTTGTCTAAATTTTATTTCTATAGAAAATTTGGCCAACAGTTTGTTTCTATAGAAAATCTTGTCAAAACTTTATTTCTATATTGAAAATGTTCAAAATGTTATTCCCATCGAAAATTTTATCAAAATTTTATTTCTATACAAAATTTTGTCAAAATTTTATTTCTATCGAAAATTTTGTCAAAATTTTATATCCATCGAAAATTTTGTCAAAATGTTATTTCTATCGAAAATTTTGTCAAAATTTTATTTCTAAAGAAAATTTTTTATAAAAATTTTATTTCTATAGAAAATGTTGTCAAAATTTATTTCTCTATAGAAAATTTTGTCAATATTTTATTTCTAAAGAAAACTTTGTCAAAATTGTCTTTCTATACAGAAATTTTTGTCACAATTTTATTTCTATAGAAAATTTTATCCAAATTTTATTTCTATAAAAAATTTTATCTAAGTTTTATTTCTATCGAAAATTTTGTCAAAATGTTATTTCTATCGAAAATTTTGTCAAAATTTTATTTTTACTGAAAATTTAGTCAAAATTTTGTTTCTATCGAAAATTTTGTGAAAATGTTATTTCTATAGAAAATTTTGTCAAAAATTTTATTTCTATAGAAAATGTTGTTATTAAAAAATATTTGTCTTAGTTTTATTTCTATTTAGAAAATTTTGTCAAAATTTTATTTCTAGAGAACACTTTGTCAAAATGTCTATGTTTCTATCTAAAATTTTGTCAAAATTTGATTTCTATCGAAAATTTTGACAAAATTTTCGATAAAGATAAAATTTCTATAAAAAATTTTGTCAAAATTTTATTTCTATCGAATATTTTGTCAAAATTTTATTTCTAAAGAAAATTTTGTCAAAATTTTATTTCTATAGAAAATTTTGTCAAAATTTTATTTCTTAAGAAAATTTTGTCAAAATTGTCTTTCTATATAGAAAATTTTGTCAGAATTTTATTTCTATAGAAAATTTTATTTAAAATTTATTTCTATAGAAAATTTTATCTAAATTTTATTTCTATCGAAAATTTTGTCAAAATTTTATTTCTACCGAAAATTTTGTCAAAATTTTATTATTTCTATTTAGAAAATTTTGTCTTAATTTTATTTCTATTTAGAAAATTTTGTAAAAATTTTATTTCTACAGAAATTTTTTGTCAAAATGTCTATGTAGAAAAATTTCTCGAAAAAAAATTTTTTTCTATATAGAACATTTTTCAACGTGTCTACCACACAATTTTACTATTTAAATATTTAGAAGTAAAATTTCATTCGTAAATACAAGGTGACCGAACTCCCATTTTCATATCTCCAGTATTTGGAGGCCGATTACCAGTCTCTTGGTGTTGTGGTTCGAAATCTTGATCTTATTGCAGCTTTCTGGATTTGACAAATATTTAATTTTTAAATTATTACCGATTTGCTACAGCAGAGCCTTATTGAGGACGAAAACATCAAAATGTTGGGACAAAAGCCAGAATATGCTGGCAGCACTGTCTGAAAGTGTTGTTTACGATGATTGAAGTATTCCCTCTGTACCATCTCTCCTTGTCGATTTCTATGTCCTTATCAATTGGTTGCTTTGGTGGTTGACGAAAATTAATATTATTGAGTGACTCCAATGAATCAATTAAGATAATTGGTTTTTTTTTGTCACCCAAACCGAAACTTTCGATGTGTGATAGTTCAAGATTTTCCTTGTGGTTGATTTCTTTGAGGTGCGTATGACTTTTAATGAAAGAAAGGATATTTCTGTGAAACTGCAAAATCTTACCAATGCCAGCCATTAAAGTGAAAAGTACACATGTGCTTTAAAGTGATGAAGAGAATGATTGGTATTGATTCACTAGTTTTTTTTTTTTTGTTTTCTATTCACTTAAAAGCCTTTTGAGATAATTAACAAAAATTGTCAAATGTGTAAATTTTTCTAGAGAACATTAATATTTTGGATGGAAATATTGATATTACCTAAATATCATTTATTTTTATTTATTTTTTTTTTTTTTGCGGACCAACAAAATACAAAATCTACAAATTATTTCAAAATCTGATATATTTAGCAAATGAAGTGAGATTAGAAAACAATGAACAAAATTATGGCTGACAAAATGTTTACATTCTTTTCAATATCCCCACTTAAGTAAATTTTCCATAATCGAATAGGTTTTAAATATATTTGCAATATTATAAAATCCTTTTGTTAATTCAACATTTATTTCCATTGTGACATTTCAATGCAATCCTATTTAAAAAATAAACAAATGTTTGCCACATATTTCAACACTATCATCCTGTTCGAAACAAAGTTTATGACTACAAATACGGAAATTGTTATAATAAAAACGTATACAAAAATTAATTGATAAAAAACCGCAGTAAATAAAAATCACATTTATTTTTATTCATATTAAAATAAATTCCATAATAATGTTGTCAATGTATTATTATTATATTTTTTTTTTTTTGCTGTACCATCATATTTCGTATTCTGGTCGATTTGATAACAAAGTAGTGGATTCAAACAGAAAGTATTTTGGAATTATGGAGTATATAACGAAATAATATATTGATAAAAATAAATTTCAAATAGGGACTATTGACCTATAGATTATCTATGTTTATACCCTCCACCATAGGATGGGGGGTATATTAACTTTGTCATTCCGTTTGTAACACATCGAAATATTGCTCTAAGACCCCATAAAGTGTATACATTCTGGGTCGTGGTGAAATTCTGAGTCGATCTGAGCATGTCCGTCCGTCCGTCCGTCCGTCCGTCTGTTGAAATCACGCTAACTTCCGAACGAAACAAGCTATCCACTTGAAACTTGGCACAAGTAGTTGTTATTGATGGTATTGCAAATGGGCCATATCGGTCCACTTTTACGTATAGCCCCCATATAAACGGACACCCAAATTTGGTTTGCGATCGCTCTAAGAGAAGCAAATTTCATCCGATCCGGCTGAAATTTGGTACATGGTGTTAGTATATGGTCTCTAACAACCATGCAAAAATTGGTCCACATCGGTCCATAATTATCTATAGCCCCCATATAAACCGATCCCCCGATTTGGCTTGCGAGGCCTTTAAGAGAAGCAAATTTCATCCGATCCGGCTGAAATTTGGTACATGGTGTTAGTATATGGTCTCTAACAACCATGCAAAAATTGGTCCACATCGGTCCATAATTATATATAGCCCCCATATAAACCGATCACCAGATTTGACCTCCGGAGCCTGTTGGAAGACCACAATTCATCTGATTCAGTTGAAATTTGGTACGTGGTGTTAATATATGGCCTCAAACTCCCATGCAAAAATTGGTCGAAATCGGTCAATAATTATATATAGCCCCCATATAAACCGATCCCCAGATTTTACCTCCAGAGCCCCTTGGAAGAGCAAAATTCATCCGATTCGGTTGAAATTTGGTACGTGATGTTAGTATATGGTATCCAACAACCATGCAGGAATTGGTTCGTACCAGTCCATAATTATATATAGCACCCATATAAACCGATCCCCAGATTTGACCTCCGGTGCCTTTTGGAGAAGCAAAATTCATCCGATCTGGTTGAAATTTTGTACGTGGTGGTAGTATATGATATTTAACAACCATGCCAAAAGTGGTCCATATCAGTCCATAATCATATATAGCACCCATATAAACCGATCCCGAGATTTGGTTTTGGAGCCTCTTGGAGGAGCAAATTTCGTCGGAGTCAGATGAAATATTTCAGTCCATATCGATTCGTAATTATTTGTAGACTTACCTACACATACTTTTTTTGTCTAATGTATACCACGTATGGACTAACTCACAATTTAGAAATCGATTTAAAATACCACAACCCAAGTAATTCGATTGTGGATGACAGTCTTTCGTAGAAGTTTCTACGCAATCCATGGTGGAGGGTACATAAGATTCGGCCTGGCCGAACTTACGGCCGTTTATACTTGTTTTTTTTTTAAGATATACAATTTACTTAATTTTCTTCAAAATAAATAAAATTTTAATGGAACTAATATTCGTCTGAATAAAATATTTAAGGTTTTCAAAAAGATTTCAGATTGAGAATTAATTGTCTTCGATAATTTTCAGGGGGTTTGATGACAAATCTTCTCCCAAGCAAATCACTTCATCCAGTATGTGTGAACACATTTTTGTGATCAAAGTCTAGGTCGCAATTTAAGTCCAATCGCCTTCAAATTTGGCACATGTTCCTAATTTGTGTCAGAATATAACCCTATTGATTTTGGAATAAATCGGTTCAGATTTAGATATAGCACCCATATATATCTTTCGCCCGATATGCACTAATATGGACCCAGCAGCCAGATTTTTTTACCGTTTTGCTTGAAATTTTGTACAAACATAACACTTAGTCGTATAGTCGTATGTGAAAAATTTGATTGAAATCGGTTCAGATTTAGATATAGCTCCCATATATATCTTTCGCCCGATATGGACTTATATGGCCCAGAAGCCAGATTTTTGGCCGAATTTGGTTGAAATTTTGCACCAGGAGTACAATTAGTAGTATAGTCAAGTGTGAAAAATTTGATTGAAATCGGTTCAGATTTAGATATAGCTCCTATATATATCTTTCGCCCGATATGGACTAATATGGTCCTAAAAGCCAGAGTTTTTGCCCAATTTGGTTGAAATTTTGCACAGGGAGTAGATTTAGCATTTTAGCTATGCGTGCCAAATTCGTTTGAAATCGATTCCGATTTAGATATAGCTCCCATATATATCTTTCGCCCGATATGGACTAATATGGTCCCAGAAGCCAGAGTTTTGGCCCAATTTGTTTGAAATTTTGCGCTAGGAGTACAATTGGTAGTATAGTCATGTGTGCCAAATTTGATTGAAATCGGTTCAGATTTAGATATAGCTCCCATATATATCTTTCGCCCGATATGGACTAATATGGTTCTAATAGCAAGAGTTTTGGCCCAATTTGGTTGAAATTTTGCACAGGGAGTAGATTTAGCATTGTGGCTATGCGTGCCAAATTTGGTTGAAATCGGTTCAGATTTAGATATAGCTCCCATATATATGTTTTTCTGATTTCGACAAAAATGGTCAAAATACCAACATTTTCCTTGTAAAATCGCCACTGCTTAGTCGAAAAGTTGCAAAAATTACTCTAATTTTCCTAAACTTGTAATACATATATATCGAGCGATAAATCATAAATAAACTTTTGCGAAGTTTCCTTAAAATTGCTTCAGATTTAAATGTTTCCCCTATTTTTTTACTAACATTGTGTTCCACCCTAATGCATTAGCCGACTTAAAATTTGAGTCTATAGATTTTGTAGAAGTCCTATCAAATTCTGTCCAGATCGAGTGATATTTAAATGTATGTATTTGGGACAAACCTTTATATATAGCCCCCAACACATTTGACGGATGTGATATCGAAATCGAATCGAAAATTTAGATCTACAAAGTGGTGCAGGGTATAATATAGTCGGCCCCGCCCGACTTTAGACTTTCCTTACTTGTTTTTATTTGTTTTTTTTTTTATTTATTTTAAGAACAGAAATCGGTCTATATCGATGCCTTACCAAATGGACAGGTGCGATATAGATTTTTGAGGTTCTACAATACTAGTATATTTCTATTTTCGAGCAAATCGGATAAAAACTATGGATTCTAAAAGCCCAATGAGTTAAATCGGGAGATCGGTCTATGTGGGGGCTATACCAAAACATGGGTCGACACACACCATATTCAGCTGACCATTTTGTGGTCAGCCGGATACTAGAAGTCCTAGAAATAACCCAGCAAAAAAATGGAGCACTATTTCAGCAGGATTGTAAGGGAGATAGGCAGTACCAACTGCTTACAAAACAACCCAATCAGCGCTGATTTTTGTGGGCGATGTCCCAATTTAGAGCAGCTTCTACATAGCGCTGATATAATTGCTCATTTTAATAGAAATATTGCTCAGAATTGATATATAATCTTAAGTATAGCATTGTTGGCGTGAAGGAAAACAGCACTATTTTTCATGCATCTATACTGCCTGAATTGGTTGCAATAACCTAAACGAATGATCATAAACTAATGTGATCACTCGTTTACGTTATTACCATCGATTCATGCAGTGTGGATGCACTGCCTACTTTATTGTATACCAAAAAGCGCAACTAAACTCTTACTACTGAATGGGGCCTATACCAAAACATGGACCATTACCCACCATTTTCGACACACCTCTTAATGGTCCTCAAATTCCCCTATCAGACAAATTGGGTAAAAACTACGAATTTTAGAAGCCCAAGAAGTATAGTCGAGAGATCAGTCTATATGGCGGCTATACCCAAACATGGACCGATAAGCACCATTTTCGGCACACCTTTTGATGGTGCTAAAATACCTCTGGAGTTCAACTTTCTGGCAAATTGGATAAAAACTACGGATTTTAAAGCCCATGAAGTAAAATCGGGAGATCGGTCAATATGGGGGCTATATGAAAACTTGGACCGATACATCCTATTTTCGCCACACCTAATTGTGATCCTAGAATACCTCTAGATTTCAAATTTCATGCAAATTAGATAGAAAATACAGTTTCTAAACGCCCAAGAAGCAAAATCGGGAGATCGGTCTATATGGGGGCTATACCAAAAGATGGACCGATACGGACCATTTTCACCGCACCTCTTTATGGTCCTAAAATACCTCCCAAAATACCTCTAGATTTCCAATTTCAGGCAAATTGGATAAAAACTACGATTTTTATAAGCCCAAGACCCCAACTCGGGAATTCGGTTTATATGGGGACTATATAAAAACTTAGACCGATATAGCCCATCTTCGAACTTGACCTGCTTGCAAACCAAAAACGAATCTGTGCCAAATTTCTGAACGATAGCGCCATTATTGAAAGCCGTAGCGTGACAGACACACAGACAGACAGACGGACATGCATATATTGGCTTGGAATTTCTCCCTGATCAAGAATATATATACTTTATATAGTCTGAAATCGATATTTCGTTGTGTTACAAACAATGGCAAACTTATTATACCCCCATCACCATTCTATGGTGGTGGATATAAAAATGTCACATAGAGGCTATGAGAACTTTAATAATTTATTATTTTATTATTTATCATTTTGACAAAATTTTCTATAGAAATAAAATTTTGACAATATGTTCTTTTGCAGAAATGTTCTCTAGAAATAAAGTTTTAACACAATTTTCTATAGAAATACAATTTTTACAAAATTTTCTATGGAAATTACATTTTGACAAAATTTTCTATAGAAATAAAATTTTGACAAAATTTTTACAAAAATAAAATTTTTTTACAAAATATTCTTTATAAATAAAATTTTGCAGAAATTTTCTATAGAAATAAAATTTTGACAAATTTTCTATGGAAATAAAATGTTGATAAAATTTTCTATAGAAATAAAATTTTGACTAATTTTGCTATAGAACCAAACTTTCTATGGAAATAAAATGTTGACAAAATTTTCTATAGAAATAAAATTTTGACAAAATTTTCTATAGAAATAAAATTTTGACAAAATTTTCTAAAGAAATAAATTGTTGACAAAATTTTCTAAAGAAATAAACTATTGACAAAATTTTCTATAGAAATAAAATTTTGGCACAGAATAAGATTTTGACAAAATTTTCTATAGAAATGAAATTATGACAAAATTTTCTATAAAAATAAAATTTTTACAAAACTTGATCGGAAAATATTGTACATAAAATGAACACAATATTTTTAAATGTTATATTCACATAATAAATTTAATACAAGTATATACGACCGTAAGTTCGGCCAGGACGAAGTTTATATTGCGTAGAAACTTCTTAAAACCTCCTAACACCGTCTTCTAAATTGTAAGTAAGTCCATACGTGGTATATATTAAATCAAAAAAGACCGATTAAATACGTCTATAATTCAGTTTGACAAAATTTCCTATAGAAATAAAATTTTGACAAAAATTTTCTACAGAAATAACATTTTAACAAAATTTTCTATAGAAATAAAATTTTCACAAAATTTTCTAAAGAAATACAATTTTGACAAAGTTTTCTATAGAAATAAAGTTTTGACAAAATTTTCTATAGAAATAAAATTTTCACAAAATTTTCTATAGAAATCAAATTTTAACAAAATTTTCTATAGAAATAAAATTTTGAGAAAATTTTCTATAGAAATAAAATTTTGACTAAATTTTCTATAGAAATAAAATTTTGACCAAATTTTCTATAGAAATAAAATTTAGATAGATTATTTTTGGCTCGAGTGGCAGCCATGATTATGAACCGATATGGACCAATTTTTTGTGATTGGAGAACGGCTATATATAACTATAGATTTTGCTCTTAAAACATGTTTGAGGTGATCATATTCCTTCTCTGGGTGTATGGGGGCTATATATAATTATGGACCGACGTAGACCAATTTTTGCATGCTTATTATATACCATATACTAACACCATGTTCCAAATTTCAACCGGATCGGATGAAATTTGCTTCTCTTAGAGGCTCCGCAAACCAAATCTGGGGATCGGTTTATATGAGGCCTATATCAAATTGTGAAGCGATGTGGACCAGTTTTTGCATGTATATTAGAAACCATATACTAACACCACGTTCCATATTTGAACCGGATCGTATGAATTTTGCTCCTTCAAGAGGCTCCGGAGATCAAACCTGGAGAACGGTTTATATGGGGGCTATATATAATTATGGTCCAATTTTTGCATGGTTTTTAGAGACCATATACCGACACCATATACCAAATTTCAGTCGGATCAAGTGAAATTTGAGGCTCCGCAAGCCAAATCTGGTGATCGGTTTATATGGGAGCTATATGTAAAAGTGGACCGATATGGCCAATTTGCAATACCATCCGACCTACATCGATAGTCGATAGCTTGTTTCGTTCGGAAGTTAGCGTGATTTCAACAGACGGACGGACGGACGGACGGACATTCTTAGATCGACTCAGAATTTCACCTCGACAAATGTGTTACAACCGGAATGACAAAGTTAATATACTCCTCTGGTGGAGGGTATAATAATGGTGGAGGATGTAATAACACGTAACACATAAAATTCTACCAGTTGTAATATTGTAATTTACATACATACTCGTATATTATATTCGAATAAATATATAAGCAAATGTATTAATTTGATTTTATTCCCACCTATATGTAGTACAAAAACATCTTAATTGTTTGTGTTCTCATCATCTGTATACAAACATGTGAATTGGTAATTTTTGTTTTCATTGCAATATCCAACACCTTTTATATCGAATGTAATGAAAATCAAATTAAAATACACACAGATTTTTAAACATTTAATAGCCTGGTTGGTCACTTGAACTGTTATTGGAGAAAAATACTTGTACTTCCATACGAGGCCTTTGTAACAAGAAACTTCCATTAATATGGAGAAATTTGTACACCTCACAAATACTTTCGAAAAAAATTTAAGCAAGAATAATTATGAATTCAAGCAATATGATTTACCCGATATAGAGGATCCATATTAATGAATATGGCAGAAATCTGAGCGGTGGATGTTATTGAGCCTTGGCAGCTCGTTCGTCAGTCTATATAACATTTGTAAGTTGTAGATATTGGTTTTAGGTCCCATATAATAGTTACTGATCACAAATAATGCCAATTATCTTTGGCTCACTTGGAATTTTTCCGTCCGTTCTTGTACTATATGTTGGGAACTTCTCTCTTGTCAATGAGAGCTGACCGATTCTATGTTAAGCTCAATTTGGGAGAACCTCTTCAATATGAAAAACATCAGGCAGATTTAGATAAATCTCCCATAATTACTTACCGCTTTAATACTTGCATTTTTATAATTTTTAATCATCTAAAAGTTTTTTTTTGTGTCATATTTACTTTAGTTTCCTTTTCACAAAAATTTTCTATTTCATAAACTCTTTACATATCCCCACTGGTATCATTAATACCTACACTACCTACTCGTCAATTCAATATGAATGTAGAATAGCATCAATGAAGAATAACATCAACAGCAATAAAGGAATCACCTCTTAATGAAAACAAATATAAAAGCAATCATTCATGGTGTAAAAGAAATACAAATATAAGTGTAAATACATTCATAGACTCCGGATACTTATTTTTCATTGATTGATAAAAGTGTTGCAATGAATGAATGAATGAATGAAGTGAAAACAAAAGAGAGCAACCATCAGCCAAAGGCTTCCATTGAAAATTCTCTCACTCTGTCACAGATTGAATAAACAAAAGTCCCATATTCACAAACATACACACATACAAGTACGTAGAGATGAAATGACCTACTCAAAACATCACAACATCGTCAACATCATCATCCTCATCATTGCCGCACTCAATATATCATCCAACAACACTTCAAACGCTACTGCAGTGATTTATAGGAGAAACACACACACTCAAGTGCGCACACATACACAACACACAAAATTGAAAACATATCGGTTAAAATAATAACTTACATAAATAAATAAACATCGATGACATATTGCAATGTTCATGGATATTAGAATGGGTATAGAATATTAATTTACACAGATAACAAAAAATATTGACGTAATATGAAAGATTATGCAACCTATAGTTGATGACCATAATTTGGAGAAAACTCTACAAAAAAAATTCCAAACAAATCTACTACAGAAAATTTTGTCAAAATTTTATTTTTACAGAGAAAAAAATTTCCGTAGTTAAACTAACGCTAAATTTAACTTATTTTTATTGGAAAAAAAAATATTTGCTAGCAGTTAAATTTTATTATTTTTCGAAATTTTCTACAGCTTAATGAAATCTTACTTTTTTATGTATGTCTCAAAAATTTTATGAACTAAACGTGAGTATAAAGTTCAATGACCGTACACATAAGTTCAATATGAACTAAAGCAAACGAAGATTTTCGTACGATTCATAAAAATAGTAAGAATGAACTACTGTATGGTTAAAATGGTGATGATTTGGCGCCAATGATTTTCTTCTGCAGTTAAAAAGTACAACAGGGTATTAAATTTTCGTGGTTTTAACAACGCTTTGTGGAAATCTCAAAATGTAGAGTAAAATTTAGTTCAGTCTTCGTGCGAGGTAGTTTATTCTTCCTATAAAACAGTTCACTTTTTTTTCCGTGTAGAGAAAAGTTTTCCAAATGTCATTTCTTTAGAAAATATTGCTAAAATTTTATTTCTATAGAAAATGTTACCCAAAATATTATTTCTATAGAAAATGTTACCCAAAATATTATTTCTATAGAAAATTTTATCTATAGAAAATTTTGTAAAAATTTTATTTCTGTACAAAATTTTGTCAAAATTTAAATTCTACAGAAAATTTTGTCAAAATTTTATTTCTATAGAAAATTTTGTCAAAACTTTATTTCTATAGAAAATTTTGTCAAAATTTTATTTCTACAGAAAGTTTTGTCAAGATTTTATTTCTATAAAAAATTTGGCAACATTTTATTCCTGTAGAAAATTTTGCCAAAACTTTATTTCTATAGAAAATTTGTTCAACATTATTTTTATAGCAAATTTTGTCAAAATTTTATTTCTATAGAAAATTTTGTAAAAAATTTATTTCTATAGAAAATTTTGTCAAAATTTTATTTCTATAGAAAATTTTGTCAAAATTTTATTTCTATAGAAAATTTTGTCAAAATTTTATTTCTATAGAAAATTTTGTAAAAATTTAATTTCTATAGCAAATTTTGTCAAAATTTTATTTCTATAGCAAATTTTGTCAAAATTTTATTTCTATAGGAAATTTTGTCAAAATTTTATTTCTATAGAAAATTTTTTCAACATTATCTTTTTATAGAAAAGTTTGTCAAAATTTTATTTGTATAGATAATTTTGTAAACATTTTATTTCTATAGAAAATTTTGTCAACATTTTATTTCTATAAAAAATTTGGCAAAATTTTATTCCTGTAGAAAATTTTGCCAAAACTTTATTTCTATAGAAAATTTTTTCAACATTATTTTTTATAGAAAATTTTGTCAAAATTTTATTTCTATAGATAATTTTGTCAACATTTTATTTCTATAGAAAATTTTGTCAACATTTTATTTCTATAAAAAATTTGGCAAAATTTTATTCCTGTAGAAAATTTTGCCAAAACTTTATTTCTATAGAAAATTTTTTCAACATTATTTTTTATAGAAAATTTTGTCAAAATTTTATTGCTATAGATAATTTTGTCAACATTTTATTTCTTTAGATAATTTTGTCAACATTTTATTTCTATAGAAAATTTTGTCAAAATTTTATTTCATTGGAAGACTTTGTTAAAATTTTATATTTCATGTTAGCCTGATACCGAAAACAGGCAATTGACGTCCAAATACATTATATCTAATTATACAATTATTTTTCGAGCTTTATGGACAGATATAGATTAAGGAACATGGTTAATAGAGTCATTGAAAAGAAAACGGCAGATACAAATCTATACACGCCTGGACTGTACATGTTTCGGTTCGGGCGAATGAACCTTTCCACAGCCTTTAGTATAGATCTGGCTGGGAGAGATAACTCAATTTTGGGCCCTTTATGCTAACTCCTTATGGAGAAAACATTTGGGAAATTTCCTCTTACAAATTGAATCATCTTTTCTCCCACTGTACATCATCTTTTCATATAACTTACAAGTCCCTTAATCTTATTTTTATTTCGTTTTGTTACATAGTAATGCAACAACACGAAATTTATTTTTAGAAAGCTAATTTGTTAGAATTCACCTAAGTGGTGAACAGTCGAACAATGCTTATTGTTCCTACAGTCAACTACAACATGTGACAATTTACAGAAACTGGTTTCCAGGATACAACAACAATTCTAATGCGTACATTAGTCGTGTTTTTTTTCCTAGTTTTACGACGGGCTTATCGTTGCTTATTATATTTCATGTTAGCCTGATACCGAAAACAGGCAATTGACGTCCAAATGCATTATATCTAATTATACAATTATTTTTCGAGCTTTATGGACAGATATAGATTTCGGTATCAGGCTAACATGAAATATAATAATAATTGCGGTCTATAGGGCTTTGCCCAAATAAATTTGACAAACATTCTTTTCCTCTGTTGGTTAAGCTACACTTGTAATTTAGTCAATGTATGGTTTTAAGCTGCAATAAAAAACAACAACAATGCTTAAAGAATAAAACCAACAAATAACAAAACAAAACGAATGGAAAAAGAAGAGGAGGCACGCTCAAAATAAACCCAGCCAACCGAATTCAAATCGATGATTTGACAGTGGCATAGGAAAAGAGATATGTTTGTTTCGAATTTTTTTCGGCATAAGCCGGCTATCAATGTAACACCTTTTTTCGGAGGGTTCAAGTGTGGTTTTTGTTGGGTTTAATAAACTGCCTGAATTTATTCTGATAATTGGTTGATAGTTTGGCTGCAAGTAGAGGATGCTGATGAGGAATGTGGTAATTCCGAAACGTGCGTCCATCCAACCATCTTGCAGTCTATAGGGCTTTGCCCAAATAAATTTGACAAACATTCCTGTCCTCTTTTGGTTAAGCTACACTTGTAGTTTAGTCAATGTATGGGTTTAAGCTGCAATAAAAAACAACAACAAAATTTTATTTCTATAGATAATTTTGTCAATATTTTATTTCTATAGATAATTGTGTCCAAATTTTATTTCTATAGAAAATTTTGCCAAATTTTTATTTCTATAGAAAATTTTGCCAACATATTATTTATATAGAAAATTTTGTCAACATTTTATTTCTATAGAAAATTTTGTCGTAATTTTATTTCTTTAGAAGATTTTGTCAAAATTTTATTTCAATAGAAAATTTTGTCAAAATTTTATTTCTACAGAAAATTTTGTCAAAATCTTATTTCTATAGAAGATTTTGTCAAAATTTGACTTCTATAGAAGATTTTGTAAAAATTTTATTTCTGTACACAATTTAAATTCTATAGAAAATTTTGTCAACATTTTATTTCTATAGAAAATTTTGTGAAAATTGTATTTCTGTAAAAAATTTATTCAAAATTTTATTTCTGTAAAAAATTTTGTCAAAATTTTATTCCATGGAAATTTTCTCAACAAATTTATTCTATACAAAATTTTGTCAAAGTTTTATTTCTATATAAAATTTTGTCAAAATTGAATTCTATAGAAAATGTTGTCAAAATTTAATTTCTATAGAAAGTTTTGTTAAAATTTTATTTCCAATGAAAATTTTTTAAAAATTTTGTTTCTATAGAAAATTTTTGGAGAAAAATATTTTGCAAAATCTACAAAAGGAGACGAGATAGACTTATGGTGTCTTTGGCAATATTGTTCAGAGTCGGCCCCTGAGTCGAGTCATGTCCGTCTGTCTGTGAACACATTTTTGTAATCAAAGTCTAGGTCACAATTTAAGTCCAATCGACTTCAAATTTGGTAATAAGTATATATTTTCAGTCAAAATAGAACCCTTTCGATTTTGGAAGAAATCGGTTAAGCTTTAGAAATAGCTCCCACATATGTCTTTGGACCGATATCTACCAACAGGGCCCCAGAAGCCAGAATTTCAGCCTGATTTACTTGAAATTTTGCACGAAAAGTGCAACTGATAGTGTCGTAAAGTGTGCCGAATGTGGTTGAAATCGGTTCAGATTTAGATATAGCTCCCATATATATATTTCGCCCGATATGGACTTATATGGCCCCAGAAGCCAGAGTTTTACCCAAATTTGCTTAAAATTTTGCACAAGAAGAACAATTAGTACTATAGTCAAGTGTGCCAAATTTTATTGAAATCGGTTCAGATTTAGATATAGCTCCCATATATATCGTTCGCCCGATTTACACTCATATGACCACATTGGCCAATCTTTTACTCCGATTTAGTTGAATTTTTGCACAGGCAGTAGAATTAGCATTGTAGCTGTGCGTGCCAAATTTGGTTGAAATCGGTTCAGATTTAAATATATCTCCCATATATATATTTCGCCCGATTTACACTCATATGACCATAGAGGCCAATTTTTAACTCCGATTTAGTTGAATTTTTGCACAGGGAGTATAATAAGCATTGTTGCTATGCGTGCCAAATTTGGTTGAAATCGGTTCAGATTTAGGTATAGCTCCCATATAAATGTTTTTCGGATTTCGACAAAAATGGTAAAAATAGGAACATTTCCCTTTTAAAATCGTCTCTGTTTAGTGAAAAAGTTGTAAAAATAACTCTAATTTTCCTAAACTTCTAATACATATATATCGTGCTATAAATCATAAATAAACTTTTGCAAAGTTTCCTTAAAATTGCTTCAGATTTAAATGTTTCCCATATTTATACCCTTCACCACTACTGTGGTACAGGGTATAATAAGTTTGTGCATTTGTATGTAACGCAAAGAAGGAAAAGTCTGAGACCGATTGTTTAGTATACCGATCGTCTTAGAATTAAATTCTGAGTCGATTTAGCGATGTCCGTCTGTCTGTATGTATGTCTGTCCGTCTGTATGTCTGTTCATGTATTTTTGTGCGCAAAGTACAGGTCGCAGTTTAAGTCCGATCGTCCTCAAATTTGGCACAGGGTCGTTTTGGGGAACAAAGACGATCGCTATTGATTTTGGAAAAAATCGGTTCAGATTTAGATATAGCTGTCATATATATTTATCCCCGATCTGGTTATAATTAGCGTGTTTATCAACCGATGTTCGAGAAAATTGCAAAATATTTTCCAAATCGGTTCATGTTTAGATATAGCCATATATCTTTCGTCCGATTTGGACTTATATGGCCGCAAAAGCCTGAGTTTTGCCCTAAATCGCTTCAAATTTTGCACAAGGAGTACGTTTAATAGTATCGGCAAATGTGCCAAATTTGGTTGTAATCGGTTCATATATATATATATATATATATATATATATATATATATATATATATATATATATATATATATATATATATATATATATATATATATATATATATATATATATATAATATATATATATATATATATAATAGTATCGGTAAATGTACCAACTTTGATTGTAATCGGTTCATATTTAGATATAGCGCTCATATATATATTTTGTCCGATTTGGACTTATATAGCCTCAAAAGCCAGAGTTTTGCCCTGAATTGCTTCAAATTTTGCACAAGGAGTACGTTTAATAGTATCGGTAAATGTGCCAAATTTGGTTGTAATCGGTTCAGATTTAGATATAGCTTCCATATATATCTTTCGCCCGATTTACACTCAAATGACCACGGGGGCCAGAGTTATACTCCCATTTACTTGAAATTTTGCTGAGATAGCAGAATTATTATTCTAACTATGCATGTCAAATTTAGTCAAAATCGGTTCAGATTATATATAGCTCCCATATATACGTGCACCAGAGTTGGGGAAATATGGTAGACTGTTTCATATTTTAGACCCATTTTCAATGCGATTTTCCTCCAATCGACTGGATAGTTTCCACAGAGAATATATTTAATATGATATTTAAGTGTGTCAAGTTTGATCTAATTTGGTTCAGATTTAGATAAAGCCTCCATATATTCGTTTTTTCCGGTTTATACAAATATGGCCAAAATTCCCACACTTGACACAAAATTCGGTGATGATTTCCCCATATCTTATGACCTAAACACTGTAATACCAGAATTTCCACAGAACGGTTGAGTTTTAAATAAGGCTCCAAGTCGCCCGACTTGGCCAAATAATATATCATAACCCACACTTGACCACATATCTTGGCGAGATCTAACCATTATCCTTGTAAAATCCCCACTGATGAGTTGCAAAGATTGTTAATATTACTAAAATTGTCCTATATCTCGAATACATATGTATCGCCTGATAAATCATAAATGCTCTTTTGTACAATTGCATTAAAATTTCTCTCGCTTCATATTTCCCATATTTATACCCTGCGCCACATTGTGGAACAGGGTATTATAATTTAGTGCATATGTTTTTTTACTAACATTGCGTTTCATCCCAGGGCGTTAGCCGATTTAAATTGTAATTCTAGACTTTTTGCAAAAGTACAAAAAATTGTCTCCATTAAAAGTATTTGTATCTGGAAATGCAAACCTTTATGTGTTATAGCTCCCAGCAAATTTGAAGTAGTTGAGAAGGTAACACAAATTTTGTCTACATAGTGGTGAAGGGTATAATATAGTCGGCTCCGCCCGACTTTAGACTTTACTTACTTGTTTTTTACTAACATTGTGTTCCACCCTAGTGCATTAGCCGACTTAAATTTTAGTCTATAGATTTTGTAGAAGTCTATCAAATTCTGTCCAGATCGAGTGATATTTAAATGTATGTATGTAGAACAAACCTTTATATATAGCCCCAACATATTTGACGGATGTGATATGATATCGAAAATGTAGATCTACAAAGTGGTGCAGTAAGGAAAGTCTAAAGTCGGCCCCGCCCGACTTTAGACTTTCCTTACTTTTTTTAATAAAATAGAGTTCATAATCTGTGTTTAAAGAATTATTTTCTTAAAATTTATATGCATTCGTTTTTGTACACAAATCAATTTATTTCATAATGAAATATTAAAACTTTTCTCCTAAAACATCATACTGGGGAATTATTTTATATTTCACAATATTTGTACTCCATCTCATATTGCCACCCAACAAGAAAAAAACAAAATCCAGTTCCCATCATAGGTTTTGCAACGTCATTGTAAAGCCACCACATATCTGAGAGTGATATACGAGTATGTCAATGTTTACAACCAATACCCACATAACGTTCACTCATTCAATCGGGAAATTGTGTGAACTTACGTGAGCGTATGCGTGTGTGTGTGTATTCGTTGATATCAGTATCGGTTTAAGAGTCTCAAGTGAATGATTGACTTGAATACTCGCGAGTGGTGAAACGATTTCTGCTTTGGTTAAGACATCTGAATGAGTATGAGAAGTAGAGAATACTATTAATCTACGATAAGGTGAAGGGCATAATGTGGTGTTAATTCCGTTTGTAACATATTCGGCCTGTTCCCAATTTCAAAAATTTTGCGATTTGTATCGAAAATAAAATCGTGCGATTTATAATTGCTTGTTCGGGAAATCGCACGAAAGCGCGAAAACAGAAAAAACATTTTAGTTCAGCAATTTTTTTGAAAGAGAAAACAATAAATGAATCTGCAAGTTACAAGGAATGGCTTTTTCGAATGCAATTTCCTATTTCGAAATACATCGAAAATATTTATGGCGACACGCTACTCAGTGTTGCATTGAGTTTCATTCTCACAAGTTTCTAAAATCGTAATTTTTGGAACACGATATGCGAATCGCAAAACTTTCCTTCAGTAGATTGTGTCACAATGGGGTCGATCCAAAATATACGCGATTATTACTATAAAAGTACATTATTTCGATATTTTATATTTTTGATTTACTGCCAAGGCATATAGCAATTTATTGTTAAGCATGTTTTATAAAAGCTTTACAATATCTTTGAAAAATCGATTAATTTATATTGAATTCACAGAGGCAAGTCTCATCAATTTGAAATCGATTAATTTTTGCGATTTGTGATGACCGGAACAAGTCTAATTACGATTATGGGAACAGGCCTTATTGACTATAAAATATATATACATTGTTTATCAGTGAGAAATTCTATGCAGGGATATCCCAAAAATTTTTGGAGCAATTCGACAAAAAAAAAATTCTTTAAAAAATTCGATATAAACCAATTTTCTATAGAAACAAATTTTCGATAAAATTTAAATAATATTTTCAAAAAAAATTAGGAAAATATAAAAAAAAATCTCTATAGAAACAAAATTTTGTCATATACAATTTTTTTCTTTAAACCCCTAATTTTATGAAAACAAAGTATAGAAATTTTCTGTAAAACATATTTTTTTATAAAAGCCAAATTAGAAAAAATATTCTATAAAACCAACATTTTCTATATTATATATGATAATGAATAATACATTTATTAAAGGTCATACTAAATTATAAAAAAAAACTGCCCTGTTCCTGTGTACCGAAAAATGAGTATTTTAAAATTTTTGACCTGATGTTAACAATCTTTTACTTTTTTATACCCACCACCATAGAATGGTGACGGGGGTATAATAAGTTTGTCATTCCGTTTGTAACACATCGAAATATCGATTTCCGACTATATAAAGTATATATATTCTTGATCAGGGAGAAATTCTAAGACGATATAACGATGTCCGTCTGTCCGTCTGTCTGTTTGTCTGTCTGTCTGTTGTAATCACGCTACAGTCTTCAATAATGAAGCAATCGTGCTAAATTTTGCACAAACTCGTCTTTTATCTGCAGGCAGGTCAAGTTCGAAGATGGGCTATATCGGTCCAGGTTTTGATATAGTCCCCATATAAACCGACCTCCCGATTTGGCGTCTTGGGCTTATAGAAATCGTACTTTTTATCCCATTTGCCTTAAATTTGAAATCTAGAGGTATTTTATGACCATAAAGAGGTGTGCCAAAAATTGTGAGTATCGGTCCATGTTTTGGTATGGTCCCCATATAAAACGACCTCCCGATTTGGGGTCTTGGGCATATAGAAACCGTAGTTTTTATCCATCGGTCCATATTTTGGTATAGCCCCCATATAGACCGATTTCCCGATTTTACTTCTTGGGCTTTTAGAATCCGAAGTTTCTATCCTATGTGCCTGAAATTGGAAATCTAGAGGTATTGTAGGACCACAAATACGTGTGCCAAAAATTGTGAGTATCGGTCCATATTTTGGTATAGCCCCCATACAGACCGATCTCCCGATTTTACTTCTTGGGCTTATAGAAACCGCAGTTTTTATTCAATTTACCTGAAATTGGAAATCTAGAGGTGCTTGAGGACCACAAATACGTGTGCCAAAAATTGTGAGTATCGGTCCATGTTTTGGTATGGTCCCCATATAAAACGACCTCCCGATTTGGGGTCTTGGGCTTATAGAAACCGTAGTTTTTATCCAATTTGTCTGAAATTGGAAATCTAGAGGTATTTTAGGACCATAAAGAGGTGTGCCGAAAATGGTGAGTATCGGTCCATATTTTGGTATAGCCCCCATATAGACCGATTTCCTGGTTTTACTTCTCGGGCTTCTAGAATCCGAAGTTTTTATCCTATTTGCCTGAAATTGGAAATCTAGTGGTATTTTCGGGTCATAAAGAGGTGTGCCGAAAACGGTGACTATCGGTCCATATTTTAGTATAGCCACCATAAGAATGATCTCCCGATTTAACTCATTGGGTTTCTAGAAACCGTAGTTTTTATCTGATTTGCCTGAAATTGTAAATATTCTGGTATTTAGGCTCACAAAAACGTGTATCGGATTAAGTTTTTATCGGTCCATTTGGTAATGCCTCCATATAGACCGACTTCATTTCTTGAAGGTGTAGAAGGCGCACTGATCATGAAAATTGCTGGAAACTCAATGTAAAGTTTCTAGATTTTACTTCTACAGATTTAAGATTTCATATCAAGACGCTATTTTATAATTTCCTTGCACACTTATAAGATATGTTAATGATTCCTCTAAACAAAAATGGTTCTTATAAATCCAGAATCTGATATAGTCCTCATAGGTGAAATCTTTAAATTTATCTTCGGGAAGTATCCTCAAGTCCTCAAGCCCTCTTGAAATTTCAAATGAAACCCTAATATTTGGTTCATGGTGGAGGGTATTTAAGATTCGGCCCGGCCGAACTTAGTGCTGTATATACTTGTTCTTGACACATATTGTCTATGATCGTTTATTAGTCGACAACAAAATATAAAGTTTCTCGCCATTCGAAATAGAGGAATCAACGGAAATTTTCTTTCGATCATTAATGGGGAAATTTTCTATAAAAAAGACAAATCTATAAGAATTTTTTAACACAAATTTGGAGGAAATACGATGCTCTTTTTTATAAAACTTTAATTTTACAGCTTTAACAAAATTTTCTATAGGAAACAAATTTCGATAAAAATTGTCTATAGAAACAAAATTTTCGACATATACAAATATTATAATTTTTTTCTTTAAAACCCTAATTTATGGAAACAAAGCTTCGAAATTTTCCATTTTCTATAAATATAAGACTTCGAAGAAATTATCAACAAAAACCAAAATTTATAGAACAAGTCTTGACAAATTTTTATATAGAAATATATTAATAAAACTTCTATAGAAACAAAGTTTCAAAAAATTATAGAATTAAAGTTTCAACAAAGTTTTCAAGAAGAACAAAATTTCGAAAATGTTCTATAAAAAAAATAATAAAAATTGTTTTGTAACGTCCAGATAAAGACCAAATGCATACATTTAACTCTGACTCGAGGTGGACAAAATTTGTTACACTTCTACAAAATCTATAGACTTAAAATTTAAGTCGGCTAATGGCCTGGGGTGAAAAACAATGTTTGTAAAAATATATGGGAAACATTTATATCTGAAGCAATTTTTAGGCAATTTCGCAAAAGTGTAATTATGATTTATCGGTCGATAGATATGTATAAGTTTTCCACTTAGTAGTGGCGATTTTACAAAGAAAATTTTGGTATTTTGCCCATTTTTGCCTAAAAACATATATATGGAAGCTATATCTAAATCTGAAGCGATTTCAACCAAATTTGGCATGCAAAGTAACAATGTTATTTCTACTCCCTGTGCAAAATTTACCTTAACACGGATTAGAAATTTGAACTCTGTGGTCATATGAGTGAAAATCGGGCGAAAGATTTATATGGGAGCTATATCTCAATCCGAACCGATTTCAACCACATTTGGTGCATCATTTTACGTAAATCGGAGTAAAACTGTGGCCTCTGGGGTCATATAAGTTTAAATCGGGTGAAAGGTATATATGGGAGCTATAATTATATTACATGTTAGCCTGATACCGAAACAGGCAATTGACGTCCAAATGCATTATATCTAATTATACAATTATTTTTCGAGCTTTATGGACAGATATAGATTAAGGAACATGGTTAATAGAGCCATTGAATTCGTAAAGATTTAGAGCTATATCTAAATCTTTACGAATTCAATCAAATTTAGCACAATTTACGACACTATAAATTGTACTTCTTGTGCAATATTTGAAGCAAATCAAGGTAAAACTCTAGTTTCGGGACCATATAAATGCATTTCGGGCGAAAGATATATATGGGAGTTATATCTAAATCTGAACCGATTCCTTTCAAAATCAGTAGGGTCCTAATCTGACCCAAAAAATATATTTGCGACCTAGACTTTGATCACAAAAATATGTTCACAGACAGATGGACGGACGGACAGACGCACAGACGGACATGGGTGTTGCAAACATATGCACTAACTTATAATAACCTGTTCCACAGTGTGGCGCAGGGTATAAAAAGTTAGACAAACATTTTCTATGAAATAATATGAAATAGAAATAAATTTTTTAAATTATTTTACAGAAATAAAATTTTGACAAAATTTTCTACAGAAATGAAATTTTGACAAAATTTTCTATAGAAACAAAATTTTGACAAAATCTTCCATAGAAACAAAAGTTTGACAAACATTTTCTATGGAAATAAAATGTTGGAAAAAATTTCTATAGAACCAAATTTTTACAAAATTCTCTATAGAAACAAAATTTTTACAAAATTTTCTATAGAAACAAAATTTTAACAAAATTGTCTATAGAAAAAAAAATTGACATAAATTGCTATGAAGACCAATTTGCTAAATTATTAATAAAACTTTGACAAGCATACTTTTCCTCTGTTAGTTAACCTACACTTGTATATTAGTCAATGCATGGTTTTAAGCTGAGATCAAAAACAACAATAAAAACCAAAATTTATAGAAACGAAGATTCGAAAAATTTTTCTATAGAAATAAGATGTTTGTACAATTTTTTATAGAAAAAAATCATAAAATTCTCTATATAAAATATCATAAAATTTTCTATTGAACCAACATTTTCTATAAAAACGAAATTTAACAAAAATTTCCATAGAAACAAATTTTTGATAAATTTAACTGTAAAAACTAAATCTTGAGGAGATTTTTTAAGAAAACAAATATTGAAAATTTGAAGTGAGAAACAAAAGTTCGACTAAATATCTATAGAAGCAAACTGTCGACAAATTTCTTATAGTACCAATATTTCCATAAAATTTCGTAATTTTGACGAAATTTTCTATAAAAAAATGTTTGAAATTTTTTATAAAATCAAAATATTGACGAAATTTTCAAAATAAAAAGTTTGTTTTAAAAATATGTTAACAATTATGTCCATATATCTGCTAAAAATTTGGTTGATATATTTGTTGATCACGTACGTTATCAAAGGTTAGCATTTTGAGATTTCGGCATTGCCTTACATATGTATTTATTGTTATTTATTATTTATTATTTTTTTTTTTTCGATTTCGATTCAATTTATGAAAATATTTTTAAAAATTTCTAAAATCATATTTTTGTTTGTACACTGGTGTAGTGTATTAAAGATTTGGCCGGTTATACGTTTCTCGTCTTTACCTATACTTGTTCCAAAATAGCTTGAGATTTTTTTTTTGTTATTGTATGTATGTATAAACCTAGAGAATTTGCTGTATGAAAATGTACGTTTGTATTAAAATATGACAGAAACGTTCAACATCGTCCTACATTGATATTACCAAAGATAAGTCAAAGGATGAGAGAAATACTGACAACTACAAAAAAAAAAGAGTTTTTTGTTATATCAGTGATGTGAAAGATTCTCCAGTATTTTTCCAATGAAATATGATACCCAAATTGCTTCACGTACTGTTAACACTTTTCTCATCCTCTTATGCAAAGGGAAAACTTTTATGACGTGCTATAGTGATGATATTTTGTAACAATGAAAATTTGTATACAATACACTAAGGTGCAAAAATGTTTAAATCCCGAAAAATAAGCCAACATCGTTATTAAAACTTTATAATAACTATGAAAATACTTCTTCGACTACGCAATATTGTAGAACTCAATACAAATAAATTCTTATATTAGTATAAGGGCTCACGGATAAGTGACAGTCCAGCATCTTTATTGAAAATTCCCCTGGAATCCAAGCTCCTGTAATTCATCATTCCAAAGTGATTACCCTTTCATACTGAGGCTTAACTCACATCATTTTTATTGACACGAAGGATCATTTTGTATGGTGTGCTTTTATAAATACTTCATGTCACGATTTATCGATACAGACACATATGCACAATATCAAAAAGGATTTACACTTACATTCAAAGTGGAAGAATTCAATGATATATTTTAATAAGGACTCGATTGTGAAAAGAAATGACACAATAAGCATTGGTTAAGAGATGTAATAGAGAAATTCACCATCAAAATGGTGTGAATAGGGTAAGTTAAAATATCGGGCTGCCACTATTGGCTTCAAATCGTCGATATTTTACAAAGCATTTTTTTATTTTTTTTTTTTTTTTTTGAAAAATCGCTATAACGACTATTTAAAAAAGTCGCGATTTTTAACTTTTCCATGAATTTTTAGAAAAAAAAAAACAAGTACGGACTATATTATACTCTGCACCACTTTTTTAGAGCCATATTTTCGATACCATTTCAAAGATATATATGGAAGCTATATCTAAATCTGAACTGATTGATTCCAAATGCAATAGGGTTCTATGTTATTCTGGACAAAAACAGAAATTTGTGCAAAATGTCGATTGAACTAAAGCTGCCACCTATACTTTGATTACCAAAATGTGTTCACACATATACGGACAGACGTATATGGCTACATCAGGCGCCGGCCCTGAGAAATATTGCCGAAGACACCATGCGTCTATCTCGTCTCCATATGCACTAACTTATAATACCCTATTCCTCAGGGTGGCGCAGGGTATAAATATCGGAAATTTTTAAATCTAAAACCATTGCATATAATATCGCAACTGTGCACATATGGTCTACGGTAATTTTTACAAGTTTTCGAATTGTAAAAATTTCACAAGGAAAATTCACTTCGTCTAAATTTGAGAAAAAATTTTCTATAGAAAGTGCAAAACATCAAAATTCCCGAAAAGAAACTTTGACCTCCGCGGTCATACGAATCTATATCGGGCAAAAGATATATATGGGAGCTATATACATATAAATCTGAACCAATTTTGACCACATTCAGAGTGTGAAATTTTCACTACCAGTGCAAACTTTATAGAAAACCATTAGCCTTTGTGGCCATATGAGTGTAAATCGAGCGAAAGATATTTATGAAAGCTATATATAAATCTGGACCGATTCTGCCAAAATTGTACATCGATAGCTCGAATGACAACTCTACTCTATGAGGACAACTTAAAGTAAATCGAAATAAAAGTTTGACCTCCGATTTACACTCGGCCGAAAGATGTTTATGGGCTAAAACTACGATCTAGACTTTGATTACGAAAATGTGTTCACAGACATACGGACAGACAGACACGACTCAGGGGCACGGTTGCCACTAAAGCCAAAAATAATCTATAAAAATTTTAAGAATAATTTACCAAAAATCTACCAAACTTGAAAAAAAAATCAAAATTTTATTTCTATGGAAAATTTTGTTCAAAATTTTATTTCTATAGAAAATTTTGTCAAAATTTCTAGAGGTAATGTTATTGTATTGTAACTGTAACTGTCTTAGGTCTAATCGACTATGTTACATACATGCAGAAATAAAAATAAATACAAAAATAAAAATTTTATTTCTATAGAAAATTTTGTCACAATTTAATTTCTATAGAAAATTTTGTCAAAATTGTATTTCTATAGAAAATTGTGTCCACATTTTATTGACCAAAAACCTACCAAACTTAAAAAAAAAATCAAAATTTTATTTATAGAAAATTTTGTCAAAATTTTATTACTATAGAAAATTTTGTCAAAATTTTATTTCTATAGAAAATTTTTTCAAAATTTTATTTCTGTAGAAAGTTTTTTTTTATTTTGACAAATTTTAAGAAATATTTACCAAAAACCTACAAAACTTAAAAAAATCAACATTTTTTTCTATGGACATTTTTGTCAAAATTTTATTTCTATTGGAAATATTCTCAAGATTTTATTTCTATAGAAAATTTGATCAAATATTTATTTCTATAGAAAATTTTATCAAAATTTTATTTCCGTAAAAATGTTTCAAAATTTTATTTCTATAGAAAATTTTGTCAAAATTTTATGTCCATAGAAAATTTTGTCAAAATTTTATGTCCATAGAAAATTTTGTCAAAATTTTATGTCCATAGAAAATTTTGTCAAAATTTTATGTCCATAGAAAATTTTATCAAAATTTTATTTCTTAGAAAATTTTAAGAAAAATTTACCAAATATCTACCAAATTTAAAAAAAAAATCAAAATTTTATGTCCATAGAAAATTTTATCAAAATTTAATTTCTATTGAAAATTTTTTCAAAAATTTATTTCTATAGAAAATGTTGTCAAAATTTTATTTATAGAATTTTTTCAAAATTTTCTTTCTACAGAGAATTTTTTAACAATTGTATTTCGATAGAAAAATTTGTCAAAATTTTATTTCTTTAAAATTTTTTTTCAAACGTTTTTTTTTTTCTATAGAAAATTTTGTCGACAATTTTATTTCTATAGAAAAATTTGTCGAAAATTTTATTTCTATAGAAAATTTTGTCTAAAATTTTATTTTTATACCCTCCATCATAGGATGGGGGGGATAATATCGAAATATTGATCTAAGACCCCATAAAGTTTATATATTCTGGGTCGTGGTGAAATTCTGAGTCGATCTGAGCATGTCCGTCCGTCCGTCCGTCTGTTGAAATCACGCTAACTTCCGAACGAAACAAGCTATCGACTTGAAACTTGGCACAAGTAGTTGTTATTGATGTAGGTCAGATGGTATTGCAAATGGGCCATATCGGTCCACTTTTACGTATAGCCCCCATATAAACGGACCCCCAAACTTGGCTTGCGAGGCCTCTAAGAGAAGCAAATTTCATCCGATCCGGCTGAAATTTGGTACATTGTGTTAGTATATGGTCTCTAACAACCATGCAAAAATTGGTCTACATCGGTCCATAATTATATATAGTCCCCATATAAACCTATCCCCCGATTTGGCTTGCAGAGCCTCTAAGAGAAACAAATTTCATCCGATCCGGCTGAAATTTGGTACATGATGTTAATATATGGTCTCTAATGACCATGCAAAAATTGGTCCATATCGGTCCATAATTATATATAGCCCCCATATAAACCGATCACCAGATTTGAACTCCGGAGCATCTTGTAAGAGCAAAATTCTTCCCATTCGGTTGAAGTTTGGTAGGTGGTGTTAGTATATGGTATCCAACAACCATGCAGGAATTGGTTCCTATCAGTGCATAATTATATATAGCTCCCATATAAACCGATCGCCAGATTTGGCCTCCGGTGCCTTTTGGAGAAGCAAAATTCATCCGATCTGGTTGAAATTTGGTACGTGGTGGTAGTATATGATATTTAACAACCATGCCAAAAGTGGTCCATATCAGTCCATAATCATTTATAGCCCCCATATAAACCGATCCCGAGATTTGGTTTTGGAGCCTCTTGGACGAGCAAATTTCATCCGAGGGAGTTGAAATTTGTGGATGACAGTCTTTCGTAGAAGTTTCTACGCAATCCATGGTGGAGGGTACATAAGATTCGGCCTGGCCGTATATACTTGTTTTTTTTTTATTTTTATCAAATTTTTGTTTTTATAGAAAGTTGTTTCAAAATTTAATTTTTATGGATAATTTTCTCAAAATTTTATTTTATATAATTTTCTCAAAATTTTATTTCTATAGAAAATTTTGTCAAAATTTTATTTCTATAGGAAATTTTGTTAACATTTTATTTCTGTAGAAAGTTTTGTCAAAATTTTATTTTGACAAAATTTTAAGAATAAAATTTTATTTTATATAATTTTCTCAAAATTTTATTTTATATACTTTTCTCAAAATTTTATTTCTATAGAAAATTATGTCAAAATTTTATTTCTATAGAAAATTTTGTCAAAATTTTATTTCTGTAGAAAGTTTTGTTCAAATTTTATTTTGACAAAATTTTAAGAATAAAATTTTATTTTATATAATTTTCTCAAAATTTTATTTTATATAATTTTCTCAAAATTTTATTTCTATAGAAAATTAGTCAAAATTTTATTTCTATAGAAAATTTTGTCAAAATTTTATTTCTGTAGAAAGTTTTGTTCAAATTTTATTTTGACAACATTTTAAGAATAATTTACCAAAAAGCTACCAAACTTGAAAAAATCACAATTTTATTTCTATAGAAAATTTTATCAAAATTTTATTTCTATTGAAAATTTTATCAAAATTTTATTTCTATAGAAAATTTTGTCAAAATTGTTTTTCTATAGAAATTTTTTCAAAATGTTATTTCTATAGACAATTTTGTCAAAATTTTATTTCTATAGAAAATTTTATCAAAATTTTATTTCTATAGAAAATTTTGTCAAAATTTTATTTCTATAGAAATTTTTTCAAAATTTTATGTAGAAAAATTTGTCAAAATTTTTATTTCTATAGAAAATTGTTTCAAAATTTTATTTCTATGGAAAATTTTCTCAAAATTTTATTTTATATAATTTTCTCAAAATTTTATTTCTATAGAAAATTTTGTCAAAATTTTATTTCTATAGGAAATTTTGTCAACATTTTATTTCTGTAGAAGGTTTTGCCAAAATTTTATTTTGACAAAATTTTAAGAATAGTTTACCAAAAAGCTAACAAACTTGAAAAAAAAATCAAAATTTTATTTCCACAGAAAATTTTGTCAAAATTTTATTTCTATAGAAAATCTTATTAAATTTTATTTCTATAAAAAATTTTGTCTTAAATTTTATTTTTTTTTTAAATTTTATCAAAATTTTATTTCTATAGAAAATGTTGTCAAAATTTTATTTCTATGGGAAATTTCTCAAAATTTTATTTTATATAATTTTCTCAAAATTTTATTTCTATAGAAAATTATGTCAAAATTTTATTTCTATAGAAAATTTTGTCAAAATTTTATTTCTGTAGAAAGTTTTGTTCAAATTTTATTTTGGCAAAATTTTAAGAATAATTTACCAAAAACCTACCAAACTTTAAATAAAATCACAATTTTATTTACATAGAAAATTTTGTCATAATTTTATTTCTATAGAAAATTTTATCAAAATTTTATTTCTATAGAAAATTTTGTCAAAATTTTATTTCTATAGAAATTTTTTCAAAATGTTATTTCTATAGAAAATTTTCCAAAATGTTATTTCTATAGAAAATTTTGTCAAAATGTCTAGGAAATTTTCTCAAACTTTTATTTCTATAGAAAATTTTTTCAAAATTTTATTTCTATAGAAAATGTTATCAAAATTTTATTTCTAGAATTTTTTCAAAATTTTCTTTCTATAGAGAATTTTTAACAATTGTATTTCGATAGAAAATTTTGTCAAAATTTTATTTCTTTAAAATTTTTTTTTCAAACTTTTTTTCTATAGAAAATTTGGTCGAAAATTTTATTTCTATAGAAAACTATATCGAAAGTTTTATTTCTATAGAAAATTGTGTCTTAATTTTTTTTTTTTAATTTTGTCAAAATTTTTTTTCTATGAAAAATTTTCTCAAAATTTTATTTCTATGGAAAATTTTGTCAAAATTTTATTTTTATAGAAAATTTTGTCAACATTTTGTTTCTGTAGAAAATTTTGTCACAATTTTGTTTCTATAGAAAATTTTGTCACAATTTTATTTCTGTTGAAAATTTTGTCAAAATTGATAGGAAAATTTCTCAAATTTTTATTTATGTATAAAATTTTATTTCTATACAAAATTTTTTCACAATTTTATTTCTATAGAAAAGTTCGACAATGTTTTATTTCTATAAAATATTTTATCTCAATTTTATTTCTAGAGAAAATTGTGTTAAAATTTTATTTCTACAGAAAACTGTGTCAAAATTTTCTTTCTATAGAATTATTGTCAAAATTTTATTTCTATAGAACATTTTATTCTATAAAGAATTTTGTCAAATTTTATTGCTATAGAAAATTTTGTCAAAATTTTATTTCTATAGAAAATTTTGTCAAAATTTTATTTCTATAGAGAATTTTGTCAAAATTTTACTTCTATAGAAAATTTTGTCAAAATTTTATTTCTATCGAAAATTTTATCAAAATTTTATTTCTATAGAAAATTTTGTCAAAATTTTATTTCTATTGAAAATTTTGTCAAAATTTTATTTCTATAGAAAATTTTGTCAAAATGTTATTTCTATGAACAAATTTGTCACAATTTTATTTCTATAGACAAATTTGTCACAATTTTATTTCTGTAGAAAATTTGTTACCAAAATCAAAATTCGATTAGTCGATTTGCATTATTTTTCTCAAGAAATCTAAAATTGATTAGTCAATTTGAAGATTGTAAAAAGTCGACATTTGTGACAAAAAGTAAATTTTCGACTTTTCTATCCCTAGTTGGAATTTGAATATTTTCTCGCATGTTTTCGTCAGTGAAATGGTTAAACGGCCCACAAACAAAACGTACAATTTTACAATTGAAATTCAGAGTTATCCAGATTGTTATTAGAATAGTATATACCCATGCTATGGTTAAATGTAGAAATAGTTATGTACTTACAAATGTGATCATTTTTATTTTTTTTATAAACCCTTTAAATACCAGTCAATCCCTTATATTTTTCATTCCATATATTTTATATTTTGGGTAAAACTTTTAATTAACTTTTTAAACCAGTTGTATCATTATCAACATTCTTTTATAAGCTTCAAAATAATTTATATTCTTTGTATTATTTCCAGAAAATGTCTACCGGTAGACAGCTGCTGAAATTCCCACGTGTAATGATGGTGGTCAAGCGTAAGGTGTTATGTTGAGATTTTCTTCTCTTTGTTTAGATTTTATTTTCCATTTGCCCTCATATACAATCTGTATATATGGAGCAATAAAAATTGTCTAAAAACTATTGCTTCGGTATACATGAAATTATATTAAAATAAAAATTATAAAGTTATCCTTGAGGGGGACATTTGATTAGCCTTAGAAGGTATTCGTTTGTTAAATATTTTATTTAATTTAATTTCCTTTCGGTATCATTTTAAAATTTAATTGAATCATTTAATTTAATGAAAAACAATAAATTCTTTTGAGAACAGAAACAGTGATATGTTTATATGGATAACAAAATGTTGTAATTGAAGACAATTGCTTTTAGGGGAAATTGAAATAAATGTTTGCATTTATGTATGTATGGTTCTTTAGTTCTTGATCGTTTTAAATAGGGGAGTCTAGGTTAGGTTAGGTTAGGTGGCAGTCCGATGTATCAGGCTCACTTAGACTATTCAGTCCATTGTGATACCACATTGGTGAACTTCTCTCATATCACTGAGTGCTGCCCGATTCCATGTTAAGCTCAATGACAAGGGACCTTCTTTTTATAGCCGAGTCCGAACGGCGTTCCACATTGCAGTGAAACCACTTAGAGAAGCTTTGAAACCCTCAGAAATGTCACCAGCATTACTGAGGTGGGATAATCCACCGCTGAAAAGCTTTTTGGTGGTCGAAGCAGGAATCGAACCCACGACCTTGTGTATGCAAGGCGGGCATGCTAACCATTGCACCACGGTATAGGGGAGTCTATAAATAACTATGAGTGGATATGGCTATTAGAGACCCAAATTTTAATTTTATCGGATTAAATTTGCTCTTCTAAGAGGCTTCAACCCATGCTAAATTCATCGCTTCTGTGTCAATTTTGTACTTCTTCTGAATCCAAAACCATTTTATCGACATGTTATGAAAGTATTAGCAAATCTTATACAATTCCCATCCTCTATATAAGAGACATAATTAATGTAATGTTTTTGTCTTGCCTCTTTCCTCAATAGCTGATACGTTTGCCTCCTTTAGTTTTTGTGCGCAAAAAAAACACGAAAGCAAAATTGCTGTTATCACACTTCATTTTTTTTATACCCTCCACCATAGGATGGGGGTATATTAACTTTGTCATACCGTTTGTAACACATCGAAATTTTGCTCTAAGACCCCATAAAGTATATATATTCTGGGTCGTGGTGAAATTCTGAGTCGATCTGAGCACGTCCGTCCGTCCGTCCGTCCGTCCGTCTCTTGAAATCACGCTAACTTCCGAACGAAACAAGCTATCGACTTGAAACTTGGCACAAGTAGTTGTTATTGATGTAGGTCGGATGGTATTACAAACGGGCCTTATCGGTCCACTTTTACGTATAGCCCCCATATAAACGGACCCCAAAATTTGGCTTGCGATTGCTCTAAGAGCTGAAATTTGGTGTTACTATATGGCCTCTAACAACCATGCCAAAATTGGTCCACACCGGTCCATAATTATATATAGCCCCCATATAAACCGGTCCCCCGATTTGGCTTGCGGGGCCTCTAAGAGAAGCAAATTTCATCCGATCCGGCTGAAATTTGGTACATGGTATTGGTATATGTTCTCTAACAACCATGCAAAAATTGGTCCACATCGGTCCATAATTATATATAGCCCCCATATAACCCGATCCCCCGATTTGGCTTGCGGAGCCTCTAAGATACGAAAATTTCATCCGATCCGGCTGAAATTTGGTACATAGTGTTGGTATATGTTCTCTAATGACCATGCAAAAATTGGTCCATATCGGTCCATAGTTATATATAGCCCCCATATAACCCGATCCCCCGATTTGGCTTGCGGAGCCTCTAAGAAACGAAAATTTCATCCGATCCGTCTGAAATTTGGTACATAGTGTTGGTATATGTTCTCTAATGACCATGCAAAAATTGGTCCATATCGGTCCATAGTTATATATAGCCCCCATATAAATCGATTCCCAGATTTGTCCTCCGGAGCCTCTTGGAGGAGCAAAATTCATCCGATCCGGTTGAAATTTGCAACGTGGTGTTAGTATAAGGCCGCTAATATCCATGCCAAAATTGGTCCATATCGGTCTATAGTTATATATAGCCGATCCCCAATCACACAAAAATTGGCCCATATCGGTTCATATTCATGGTTGCCACTCGAGCCAAAAATAATCTACCAAAATTTTATTTTTATGGAAAACATTGTCAAAATGTTATTTCTATAGAAAATTTTGTCAAAATTTTATTTCTATAGAAAAGTTTGTCAAAATTTTATTTCTATAGAAAATTTTGTCAAAATTTTAATTCTATAGAAATTTTTTTCCAAATTTTATTTCTATAGAAAATTTTTTCCAAATTTTACTTCTATGGAAAATGTTTTTAAAAAAATTTTTTTTGTCAAAATTTTATTTCTATAGAAACTTTAAACTTAATTATATACGTATTTAATCAGCCTTTTTTAGTATAATTTATACTACGTATGGACTACCTTGTAACTTAGAAGACGGTGTTAGGAAGTTTTAAGATACCTTGCCATCGGCAAGTGTTACCGCAACCCAAGTAATTCGATTGTGGATGACAGTCTTCAGTAGAAATTTCTACGCAATCCATGGTGGAGGGTACATAAGCTTCGGCCTGGCCGAACTTACGGCCTTATATACTTGTTTTATTTTTGCCTTATTTAATTAATTCACTTCCCTCCTTTTTGATTACACGGCATGCTGTTTCTCTAATTCATTTTTCTCTTGAAATCTAATTCACACAACGGCCACAAATGACCTCTTACATTTCGATAATCATTTATCCAATTACTTAAGATTAATCATTTATAATGTGAACCTTGTTAGGCCTTTTCCCCATCTCCACACCACATTGGGAGAGAAACGGAGGAAACTTTTCGTTTGAAATTTCATTAACAAATATGTACGACCATCTCGAGAACATGATTTTGCATTTTTCTTTCATTACCGACAGACCAATTCCCCAAATACGAGTAACTTCATTACATGGCTGAATAGACGATGATGGTTGTTGTGAAATGAGAAAGCCGAAGGGAAAACAAATCTGCAGCAACAAAAAACAACGGCAAAATCTAACAACCTCCAAAACATAAATGTTGTAAACAAATCTATTAACTGGCAGCTGAAGATTATTATCGTAAAAAAAAGAACGTAGAACATGGAGAAGGTCTTTTTGCACTTGCAATGATACAAATCTCTCCAATGACTCAGGTATTACATGATTTTACATTTATCAAATGTTCACGGTATGACAGCTGGTTGGTTTGGTGTGAAAACAAAATTACAACAAAATATGGTAAGTGATGATATAGCTCAGTCGAATCTTGTATCCGTGGAAGCTGGGGGCACAAATGAAAAAAAAGCCATGGTAAGGGAAAAGAGCCACAATTCCCAAATTGATAATCATTACCTCAATACTGTGAAAAAAAACGAAAAACACGCTATTGCAGGATGAAGGACAAAAACGCTGACTGAGTAACAATGGCCTTCGAGTGTATGTATATAAGCACAGTGGTTTCACAAAAAAGTCCCACTAAATATACTAAATAAATAATTTTTTTTTTTTAATTTTTTAAATAAAAACAAGTAAGGAAAGTCTAAAGTCGGGCGGGGCCGACTATATTAAACCCTGCACCACTTGGTAGATCTAAATTTTCGATATCATATCACATCCGTCAAATGTGTTGGGGGCTATATAAAAAGGTTTGTCCCAAATCATACATTTAAATATCACTCGATCTGGACAGAATTTGATAGACTTCTACGAAATCTATAGACTCAAAATTTAAGTCGGCTAATGCACTAGGGTGGAACACAATGTTAGTAAGAAACAAGTAAGGAAAGTCTAAAGTCGGGCGGTGCCGACTATATTATACCCTGCACCACTTTGTAGATCTAAATTTTCGATACCATATCACATCCGTCAAATGTGTTGGGGGCTATATAAAAAGGTTTGTCCCAAATCATACATTTATATATCACTCGATCTGGACAGAATTTGATAGACTTCTACAAAATCTATAGACTCAAATTTTAAGTCGGCTAATGCACTAGGGTGGAACACAATGTTAGTAAGAAAATATGGGAAACGTTTAAATCTGAAGCAATTTTAAGGAAACTTCGAAAAAGTTTATTTATGATTTATCACTCGACATGTATATATTAGAAGTTTAGGAAAACTAGAGTCATTTTTACAACTTTTCGACTAAGCAGTGGCGATTTTACAAGGAAAATGTTGGTATTTTGACCATTTTTGTCGAAATCAGAAAATGATATATATGGGAGATATATCTAAATCTGAACCGATTTCAACCAAATTTGGCACGCATAGCTACAATGTTAATTCTACTCCCTGTGCAAAATTTCAACTAAATCGGAGCAAAAAATTGGCCTCTGTGGTCATATGAGTGTAAATCGGGCGAAAGCTATATATGGGAGCTATATCTAAATCTTAACCGATTTCAACCAAATTTGGCACGCATAGCAACAATGCTAATTCTACTCCCTGTGCAAAATTTCAACTAAATCGGAGTTAAAAATTGGCCTCTGTGGTCATATGAGTGTAAATCGGCGGAAAGCTATATATGGGAGCTATATCTAAATCTGATCCGATTTCACCCAAATTTGGCACGCATAGCTACAATGCTATTTCTACTCCCTGTGCAAAATTTCAACTAAATCGGAGCAAAAAATTAGTTTCTGTGGTCATATGAGTGTAAATCGGGCGAAAGCTATATATGGGAGATATATCTAAATCTGAACCGATTTCAACCAAATTTGGCACGCATAGCTACAATGCTAATTCTACTCCTTGTGCAAAATTTCAACTAACTCGGAGCAAAAAATTGGCCTCTGTGGTCATATGAGTGTAAATCGGCGGAAAGCTATATATGGGAGCTATATCTAAATCTGATCCGATTTCAACCAAATTTGGCAAGCATAGCTACAATGCTAATTCTACTCCTTGTGCAAAATTTCAACTAACTCGGAGCAAAAAATTGGCCTCTGTGGTCATATGAGTGTAAATCGGCGGAAAGCTATATATGGGAGCTATATCTAAATCTGAACCGATTTCAACCAAATTTGGCACGCATAGCTACAATGCTAATTCTACTCCTTGTGCAAAATTTCAACTAACTCGGAGCATATGAGTGTAAATCGACGGAAAGCTATATATGGGAGCCATATCTAAATCTGATCCGATTTCAACCACATTTGGCAAGCATAGCTACAATGCTAATTCTACTCCCTGTGCAAAATTTCAACCAAATTGGGGTAAAACTCTGGCTTCTGGGACCGTATTAGTCCATATCGGGCGAAAGATATATATGGGAGCTATATCCAAATCTGAACCGATTTCAATAAAATTTGGCACACTTGACTATAGTACTAATTGTTCTTCTTGTGCAAAATTTTTAGCTAATGAGGGTAAAACTCTGGCTTCTGGGGCCATGTAAGTCCATATTGGACGAAATATATATATGGGAGCTATATCTAAATCTAACCAAAATCAATAAGGATCTATTCTGAGCCAAAACGCATACTTGTGCCAAATTTGAAGTCGATTGGACTAAAACTGCGACCTAGACTTTGATTACAAAAATGTGTTCACGGACAGACGACGGACTATATCGACTCAAGAGCCCACCCTGAGCATTTTTGCCAAAGACACCATGTGTCTATCTCGTCTCCTTCTGGGTATTGCAAACCCTGAGTGTTGCAAACCCTAATACCCTGTTCCACTGTGTGGCACAGGGTATAAAAATTTCTATAGAAATAAAATTTTGACAAAATTTTCTATACAAATAAAATTTTGACAAAATTTCCTATAGAAATAAAATTTTGACAAAATTTTCTATAGAAATAAAATTTTAACAAAATTTTCTATAGAAATAAAATTTTTACAAAACTGGCTATAGAAATAAAATTTTGACAAAATTTTCTATAGAAATAAAAATTTGAGAAAATTTTCTATATACATATAATACATAAAACGCTGACAGATTACATTTGGCAACAATGGCCTATGAGTGTATGTATATAAGCACAGTGGTTTCACAAAAAGTCCCACTAAATATACTAAATAAATATTTTTTTTTTAAATTTTTTAAATAAACAAAAAAATCTATAAAAATAAAATTTTGACAAAATTTTCTATAGATATAAATTTATAACAAAATTTTCTATAGAAATAAAATTTTCTATAAAAAAAAAATTTCTATAGAAATAAAATTTTGACAAAATTTTCTATAGAAATAAAATTTTAACAAAACTGGCTATAGAAAAAAAAATTTTTGACAAAATTTTCTATAGAAATAAAAATTTGAGAAAATTTTCTATAGACATATAATACACAAAACGCTGACAGAGTACATTTGGCAACAATGGCCTTTGAGTATATGTATATAAGCACAGTGGTTTCACAAAAAAGTCCCACTACATATACTAAATAAATAATTTTTTTTTTAAATTTTTTAAACAAAAAAAAAATTCTATAGAAATAAAATTTTTACAAAATTTTCTATGGAAATAAAATTAATAAAATTTTCTATAAAAAAATATTGACAAAATTTTCTATAGAAGTAAAATTTTGACAAAATTTTCTATAGATATAAATTTTTAACAAAATTTTCTATAGAAATAAAATTTTGACAAAATTTTCTATAGAAATAAAAATTTGAGAAAATTTTCTATAGACATATAATTTTGAGAAAACTTTCTATAGAAATAAAATGTTTAAAAAATGTTCTATAGAAATATAAATTTGATAAAATTTTCAATAGAATTAAAATATTGAGAAAATTTTCTATAGACATAAAATGTCTAAAATTTTCTGTAAAAATAAAATATTGACAAAATATTCTACAAACATAAAATTTGGAAAAAATGTTCTATAGAAATAAATTTTTGAAAAAATTTTCGGTAGAACTAAAATTTTGAGAAATATTTCTATAGAAATATAAATTTGATAAAAATTTCTATACACTCAAAAAAAAGTGAACTATCTATTTCACTCAAGCCAATTTAACTTTATTTTAGTTCATGGAATTGTTATGTTTGGAGAAAATTTCTTTTACTCTAATATTTTTTTGCGTACGTTAGTTAAATTAACTAAAACGGAGGAAAAATATATAAACAAATGAAGCACAAAGATTAACTAAATTCGTGTCTTCCACAAAATAGTTCAGTATTTCTTTAAATTTGCAAATTTTACTATAAATACGTCCATCACGAACTTCGTATGTCACTAAAGACATTCTTGCAATTTTGAACTCCAAATTTTTCCTTGAAACTACAAATTTTTCTTTAAGAAGTGAAAAAAAACATCTGGAGTTTTTTCATTAATGACCTTGAGCTGGACTAAAACCAAAAATAAAGTGAAAAAACTTAATTATGTCCAATAAATTTTCTTGAATTTGTCGAAAAATATTTATTTATTTTAATGACATCGGCGTGATGCCAGCGTTTGTAATACAGTTTAGTTAAAATTTTCTAAAAATATTCAAAATTTTCTATAATTAACCGAAATTTTTATTCCTGGTGGGTTCACTGTTTTTGCAGTCTAGAAATATAATTCTGAAAAAAAAATTTCAACGGAATTAAATTTGTCATAATTTTTTTTTTTTTGCAGATATAAAATTTTGCGAAAATTTCCTATTGAATAAAATTTTATATACATTAAAATATTGAAAAAAAATTTCTATAAACATTAAAATTTAACAAAATTTTCTATACATATAAAACTTTAACAAAATTTTCTTTAGATATAAAATTTTTACAAAAATTTTCTATAGGTATAAAATTTTGACAAAATTTTGTTATAGAAATAACATAAAGTGGTGATAAAAATTTATAAAGAAATAAAGTTTTGACAAAAAATTCCTTAGATATAAATATTTGACAAAATTTTCGATAAAATAAAATTTGACAAAATTTTATGTAGAAATACAATTTGGCACAGTTTGCTATAGAAGTAAAGTTTTAAGAAATTTTTCTAAAGAAACAAAATTTTGACAAAATTTTCTATAGAAATAAAATTTTGCGAAAATTTTCTATTGAATAAAATTTTGTATAATTTAACAAAATTAAAAAATTAAGATTTAACAAAATTTTCTAATGGTATAAAATTTTAACAAAATTTTCTATAGATATAAAATTTTGACAAAAATTTTCTATAGGTATATAATTGTGACAAAATTTTCTATATAAATAAAGTGATGATAAAATTTTCTAAGGAAATAAAATTTTAGCAAAAAATTCCTTAGATATAAATATTTGACAAAATTTTGGATAGAAATAAAATTTGACAAAATTTTATGTAGAAATAAAATTTGGCACAGTTTGCTATGGAAGTAAAATTTTAAGAAATTTTTCTAAAGAAACAAAATGTTGACAAAATTTTCTATAGAAATAAAATTTTGCGAAAATTTTCTATTGAATAAAATTTTGTATAATTTAACAAAATTAAAAAATTAAAATTTAACAAAATTTTCTAATGGTATAAAATTTTAACAAAATTTTCTGTAGATATAACATTTTGACAAAAATTTTCTATAGGTATATAATTGTGACAAAATTTTCTATATAAATAAAGTGATGATAAAATTTTCTAAGGAAACAAAATTTTAGCAAAAAATTCCTTAGATATAAATATTTGACAAAATTTTCGATAGAAATAAAATTTGACAAAATTTTATATGGAAATCAAATTTTGGCACAATTTTCTATAGAAGTAAAATTTTAAGAAATTTTTCTATTGAAATAAAATTTTGACAAAAGTTTCTATAGAAATAAAATGTTGACAAAATTTTCTATGGAAATAAAATTTTGTATAATTTAACAAAATAAAAAAATTAAAATTTAACAAAATTTTCTATAGATATAAAATTTTAACAAAATTTTCTGTAGATATAAAATTTTGCCAAAATTTTCTATAGGTATATAATTGTGACAAAATTTTTCTATATAAATAAAGTGATGATAAAATTTTCTAAGGAAATAAAATTTTAGCAAAAAATTCCTTAGATATAAATATTTGACAAAATTTTCGATAGATAAAAAATTTGACAAAATTTTATATGGAAATCAAATTTTGGCACAATTTTCTATAGAAGTAAAATTTTAAGAAATTTTTCTATTGAAATAAAATTTTGACAAAAGTTTCTATAGAAATAAAATGTTGACAAAATTTTCTATGGCAATAAAATTTTGACAAAATTTTCTGTAGATATAAAATGTCTAAAATTTTCTGGAAAAATTAAATATTGATAAAATATTATACAAACATAAAATTTGGACAAAATTTTCTATAGAAATAAAATTTTGACAAAATTTTCTATAGAAATAAAATGTTGACAAAATTTTCTATGGAAATAAAATTTTGACAAAATTTTCTATAGAAATAAAATTTTGACAAGATTTTCTATAGAAATAAAATGTTGACAACATTTTCTATAGAAATAAAATTTTGCAAAATTTTCTATAGAAATACAATTTTGCAAAATTTTCTATAGAAATAAAATTTTGCGAAAATTTTCTATTGAATAAAATTTTGTATAGAATAAAATGTTGAAAAAATGTGCTGTAAATATTAAAATTTAACAAAATTTTCTATAGATATAAAATTTTAACAAAATTTTCAATAGATATAAAATTTTGACAAAAATTTTCTATAGGTATAAATTTGTGACAAAATTTTCTATATAAATAAAGTGATGATAAAATTTTCTAAGGAAATAAAATTTTGGCAAAAAATACTTTGGATATAAATATTTGATAAAATTTTCGATAGGAATAAAATTTGACAAAATTTTATATGGAAATAAAATTTTGGCACAATTTTCAATAGAAGTAAAATTTTAAGAAATTTTTCTATTGAAATAGAATTTTGACAACATTTTCTATAGAAATAAAATATTGACAAAATTTTCTATGGAAATAAAATTTTGACAAAATTTTCTGTAGATATAAAATGTCTAAAATTTTCTTGAAAAATTAAATATTCATAAAATATTCTACAAACATAAAATTTGGACAAAATTTTCTATAGAAATAAAATTTTGACAAAATTTTCTATAGAAATAAAATGTTGACAAAATTTTCTATGGAAATAAAATTTTGACAAAATTTTCTATAGAAATAAAATTTTGACAAGATTTTCTATAGAAATAAAATGTTGACAACATTTTCTATAGAAATAAAATTTTGCAAAATTTTCTATAGAAATACAATTTTGCAAAATTTTCTATAGAAATAAAATTTTGCGAAAATTTTCTATTGAATAAAATTTTGTATAGAATAAAATGTTGAAAAAATGTGCTGTAAATATTAAAATTTAACAAAATTTTCTATAGATATAAAATTTTAACAAAATTTTCTATAGATATAAAATTTTAACAAAATTTTCAATAGATATAAAATTTTGACAAAAATTTTCTATAGGTATAAATTTGTGACAAAATTTTCTATGTAAATAAAGTGATGATAAAATTTTCTAAGGAAATAAAATTTTGGCAAAAAATACTTTGGATATAAATATTTGATAAAATTTTCAATAGGAATAAAATTTGACAAAATTTTATATGGAAATAAAATTTTGGCACAATTTTCTATAGAAGTAAAATTTTAAGAAATTTTTCTATTGAAATAAAATTTTGACAAAATTTTCTATAGAAATCAAATATTGACAAAATTTTCTCTGGAAATAAAATTTTGACAAAATTTTCTATAGAAATAAAATTTTAACAAAATTTTTTATAGAAATAATATTTTGACAAATTTTCTATAGATACCACATTGGTGAACTTCTCTTTTATCACTGAGTGCTGCCCGATTCCATGTTAAGCTCAATGACAAGGGACCTCCTTTTTATAGCCGAGTCCAAACGGCGTTCCACATTGCAGTGAAACCACTTAGAGAAGCTTTTAAACCCTCAGAAATGTCACCAGCGTTACTGAGCTGGGATAATCCACCGATGAAAAAAAACTTTTTTTGGCGTTCGGTCAAAGCAGGAATCGAAACCACGACCTTGTGTATGCAAGGCGGCCATGCTAACCATTGCACCACGGTGGCTCCCAACTATAGAAATAAAATGTTGACAAAATTTTTTATTGAAGGATTGAAAAACAACACAACAAATTTTCTATACAAAACCATTTTTTTTATTTCAGCTTAAAACTATGCGTTGACTAAACTACCGCCGTAGCTCATCCAACAGATGAAAATTGTGTTTCTTAAATTTATTTTGACAAAGTCCTATAAGTTAGACTACAAAATGGTTGGATGGATGGCCGTTTCGGAATTACTACAGCCCTCAACAGCATTCTCTGCTTACAACAAAACTATCAAACAATTATCAGAATATATACTATATATATGAATTACACTCGAACCTCCCGAAAAAAGGTTTTCGTTAGTCGGCTTTGCCTAAATACATGTTTGTACAAATATCTCACTTTTCTTTTTGACAAAATTTTCTATAGAAATAAAATGTTGATAAAATTTTCTGTAGAAATAAAATATTGACAAAATTTTTGATAGAAGTAATATTTTGACAAAATTTTCCATAGATATAAAATTTTAACCAATTTTTCTATAGAAATAAAATACTGGCAAAATTTACCCTAGAAATAAAATTTAAAAAAAAAATTTATAGAAATAAAATGATGACAAAATTATCTATAAAATACTTTTTTTTACAAAAGAAAAATTTTAATAAATTTTCTATAGAAATACAATTTTGACAAAATTTTCTATAAAAATAAAATTTTAACAATACTTTCTATAGAAATACTATTTGAACAAAATTTTCTATAAAAATAAAATTTTCTATAGAAATAAAATTTTAACAAAATTTTCTTTAGAAATAAACTTTTCTATAGAAAAAAAAATGTTGACAAAATTTTCTACAGAAAAAAACAATTTTGAGAAAATTTTCTATAGAAATAAATTTTTTTTGCAAAATTTTCTATAGAAAAAAAAATTTTTTTTTGCAAAATCTTCTATAGAAATAAAATTTTGACAACATTTTCTATAGCAAATAATGCACATATGCAGAAGTAATTCTGAAATAGACGGTTTAGAAATAAAAGGCAGTAACCATCCATATTATCTACCTTGTGGAGAGACAACCATCACCCAGGAGTGTAAGGATTGAGCCTCTATATCAGGCAGCATATCAGTTAGATTTTAACAGGATTTCTGAGGATATTGTAGCGGAAGCGGTGAGAAGCTGTAAAGTTAATCCTATTATCGAAATGCGACCACCGCCCAAGGCACTGGAGGGAACGTCCACATGGCACGCGTCACATACCCAGCTACATCTCCTCGACTTGCCACCAGATCACTTTGGACACATCCCATTTCAGTCGCACAGTTCCTTGATCTGGATCAACGTACCGAAATTCTCATCAATCATCACCAATCATTTGCGAATCGAATTTCATACTGACTACTGAAAAGCAACCATGAAAGTGACTGCAACTACAGATCATCGGCAACTAACCAACACCAAATCAGCGGCAAAGGCTCATAGATATCATACCAATGAATTCAACGGCTTTTCCGATCATATACGATGGGAATATCTCACCAATTACCAGCCCTCGGTAAAGTTGCCAACATCTGTAACCCGAATGCCAAATGGACTTTTGAGCACTTACAGCGCATCATAGACACTAATCATGATATCACACTTTTCCTTTTGACAAAATTTTCTATAAAAATGAAATGTTGATAAAATTTTCTATAGAAATAAAATATTGACAAAATTTTTGATAGAAATAATATTTTGACAAAATTTTCTATAGATATAAAATTTTAGCAAATTTTTCTATAGAAATAAAATACTGGCAAAATTTACGCTAGAAATAAAATTTTGAAAAAAACTTTTTATAGAAATAAAATTTTGACAAAATTATCTATAAAATATATTTTTCACAAAAGAAAAATTTTACAAAATTTTCGAAAAAATTTTGACAAAATTTTCTATAGAAAAAAAGAAGGCGAATATTTACCAGAAAGACCAGATAGAAGATGGTCACCATTTTTTGGTATTCACTAGGTATAGGTATCCAACACAACCACTGTCTTCTCTTCCAACTCAAAACAGACTCACAATACAATGGTAATTCTTTCTCTCTGTCTATCTTCATACAAATACAGATACAAATCTCTTGTTTATTTGTAAATCATATCGAGACATAAAACATGTTTATTTCATTAACAACATTCATTTATTGTGTAACCTTAAGGCAGGTGTCAGCATTAGTCCAGCCTCAAATTCCCAGCTCCCAGGTTTGATGTGCCCTCAAATGAATTTCATCATCACGGCCTCACAAACAATCTCACGAAGCCATAGAATTTTTTTCACGATTTATTTGCACCTGTTGTATTTTCCCGAGGACTAATGTAATTTTTTTCTCCGTTCGCACCAAACAACTTTGCAAACGAGATGTTTTTGTGCAATTTTTTTTGTTCTCATTTTCTTTGGTGGTAATATTTTGCGTTTACCACCTCTATGGGGGATTGACATGGTATGATGTTAATCACTCCCCATGGTTGTCATTGTCATGTTTTGAAATTTTTATGCTTTTAAGGACCGTTGCTTGGCAAAAGATATTCATACATTTACACCTCTGTCTATTGTCATTTGGAAATGTTTAATCATTTCTTGCATTATTAAGCAGATCCGGCAAAATCTTAATGTCAAATTAAGAAGATTTTGTAAGGCTCAATTTTTCATTACGAAAATAAGCCATTGATGAGTGACATAAAGAAAAGCTCATGTAATTTGTCAAATTTATTTGGCAAAAACTCATGAAATGAACATAAAGAAGAAACAAAAGATTTGCAATTCTATTACAAGGACGTCATTATGAATGATGGTGCAAATGGGAGAAATTGAATAAATGCTACCAACTATTCGGCAGGACGGAAACTCACAAAGCCATAAAGATGTTTAAATATACAGCAACAGACTTTTCAATACCAATAGATGGAATACGACATTAAGAATATTTACAAATGTTTTACGAACTAAATATACCTAAGATACACGTGGATCACATTTATTTAAAAAACAAAATTATTTTGCAAAATTTCTATTTTATTTCTATAAGATACAAATGGACAAACAACATTATTATGCAAAAGTGAAAAAAAAATATATTTTATTTCTATTGAAAATTTTATCAAAATTTTATTTTGATCGAAAATTTTGTCGATATTATATTTCTATGGAAAATTTTGTCAAATATTATTTTTTTATAGAAAATTTTGTCAAAATTTTATTTCAATCGAAAATGTTTGTCAAAATTTTATTTCTATGCCTCTTCGTAACCTTCCCCCACTGCCTTTGTAAATTTCAAGAAAACTTAAGATATTTTGTTTTTTTTTTTTTTTGCAGTTTTAGAGGAGGACTCTCCCCGACCACATATCGAAAAGTGATGTAGCGTATCTTTTGTAAACGTCCCAGAAAATGTCAAGAAAATTATAAGCCTAAAGGGACGGCCTCTCTTCCGTTGAAATATCACAAAATCAGGTATCAACTATTAATATCTTAACCTCTCCCCAGTCCTCTGTAAATTTCAAGTAACTCGGTAAAGTTTAATTGTTTCTCTCTATGTACTTAAGAGAAGCGGATGTCTCCCTATGCCCTTTTATTTTTATTAAAAAATCAGGAACCTGATATAAATTTCATAACCTCACCCATTTTTTCCGTACAATTTCAGTCGGGGGAGTTTAGTTTTGTTTTCACTGTACTTAAAAAAAAGTCGTGCAAAGGGGTGGCCCCCCTCCCAGACCAAATATCGACAAATAATGTAGCGGATTTTTGTCTACATGCCAACCCTAACATTCGATGAAAATTTCAAGCAAATCGCATAATTTTGTTCCAAGTTTCAAAAAGTAGGGCAAGGGGGAGGTCCCCCTCCCCATCCACATATGAAATCATCAGGTACTCTATATTAATTCCATAACCTCACCACATTTTCTCTGTAAATCTCAGATAATTTAAAGAATTTTTGTTTTTTCGCTGTACTTAAAAAAAAGTCGCACAAAGGAGAGGCCCCCTCCCCCACCAAATATCGAAATAAAAAGTAGCGGATCTTTGTCTAGATGCCAACCCCAATCTTCAATGAAAATTTCAAGCAAATCGGTCAACTTTGGTCCAATTTTCAAAAAGACCGACGAAGGGGAGGTCCCCCTCCGCGACCAGGTGTCAAAAAATGAGGTACCCTATTTTCACCACATGAACGCCCCCTACGATCTCTGAAAGTTTCAAGTAAATCGGTTCAGCCGTTTCGGAGCCAACTCGGAACATACAAACAAACAAACAAATAAATAAACATAGATTGAATTTTATATATATAGATTGTGTCAAAATTTTATTTCTATAGACAATTTTGTCAAAATTTTATTTCTATAGAAAATTTTTGTTAAAATTTTATTTCTGTAAAAAATTTTGTCAAAATTATATTTCTATAGAAAATTTTGTCAAAATTTTATTTTTATAGAATATTTTGTCAAAATTTTCTTTTATCGAAAATTTTCTCAAAATTTTATTTCTATAGAAAAATTTGTAAAAATTTTATTTTATAGAATTTTTTTGTAAAATTTTATTTCTATAGAAAATTTTGTCAAAATTTTATTCCTATAGAAAATTTTGTCAACATTTGGTTCATATAGAAAATTTTGTTAAAATTGTATTTTTATATAAAATTTTGTCAAAATTTTATTTTTATAGAAAATTTTATCAAAATTTTATTTTTATAGAAAATTTTGTTAAAATTTTATTTCTATAGAAAATTTTGTTAAAATTTTATTTCTATAGAAAATTTTGTTAAAATTTTATTTCTATAGAAAATTTTGTCAAAATTTTATTTCTATAGAAAATTTTGTCAAAATTTTATTTTTATAGAAAATGTTGTCAAAATATTATTTCTATAGAAAATTTTATCAAAATTTTGTTTCTATTGAAAATTTTGTCAAAATTTTATTTCTATAGAAAAATTGGTTAAAATTGTATTTATTATAGAAAATTTTGTCAAAATTTTATTTTTATAGAAAATTTTTGTCGAAATTTTATTTGTATAAAAATTTTTGTCAAAATTTTATTTCTATAAAAAATTTTGTCAAAATTTTATTTCTATAGAAAATTTTGTCAAAATCTTATTTTATAGAATATTTTGTCAAAATTTTATTTTATCGAAAATTTTCTCAAAATGTTATTTCTATAGAAAAATTTGTAAAAATTTTATTTTATAGAAATTTTTTGTAAAATTTTATTTCTATAGAAAATTTTGTCAAAATTTTATTCCTATAGAAAATTTTGTCAACATTTGGTTCATATAGAAAATTTTGTTAAAATTGTGTTTTTGTATAAAATTTTGTCAAAATTTTATTTTTATAGAAAATTTTATCAAAATTTTATTTTTATAGAAAATTTTGTTAAAATTTTATTTCTATAGAAAATTTTGTTAAAATTTTATTTCTATAGAAAATTTTGTTAAAATTTTATTTCTATAGAAAATTTTGTCAAAATTTTATTTCTATAGAAAATTTTGTCAAAATTTTATTTTTATAGAAAATGTTGTCAAAATTTTATTTCTATAGAAATTTTTGTCAACAGTTTATTTATATAGAAAATTTTATCAAAATTTTCTTTTTATAGAAAATTTTGTGAAAATTTTATTTCGTTAAATAGTTTTGTCCAAATTTTACTTCTTTAGAAAATTTTGTCAAAATTGTATTTGAGTTCAACTCCTTACGCCAGTAAACTGGTTTGAGCGATTGCGTTACTGATGCCTTGTACAGACCCGAGCAAGGGTGAGTCATATAGGCCGGTCTCTTTCTTCCATCACCAGTAGCCAAAGAACTTGAGTCTCTATTCCTTCCGAGTCTTTTGAAAAAATTTCCTGGTGCCAACCATCAACATGGTGGGCAGCTGTAAGAATTATAGCCCTAATCCCAGCTTAATAGAGCAAGTACAGAATACTTACTCCTACTACTTCGTTTTTTTATACCATAAACTACTGGTAAAGGTACAATCAGTTCATCCTTAAACCCAGATTATATGCTTATTGACCCAGAATCAGTTATTGAAATTGTCCATCGAAGGCCTAAAATAAATAAATAAATAAAAATTATTCAAAAACCAAGATTTGAGGGATTTTTTAACTTTTGCAAATCTATGTAACCTTTCATATAAAAAATGGCACAATTCAATATTTCTCAAAAATGTCTCAAGTTTTTTAATGGAGTTTTGCATAATGAATCATTTCACAATTTTTTTGTGCATTTTTTTGACATTTTTCAATTCCGTCCGTCTGTCCGTCATTCTTTTCATATATTCGTCAGATATAGATCGAAAATCTTATGCAATCTTCTTGAAAGTTGCTAAAAGTTTAGCTCAATCACTGGGGAACTCCTCCACAAAGATACAAAAAAAACAAGTCTAATAGAAATAGTACTGAGGTATTTCCCTGAATTTCATACTCTTCTCACATTCTTCAATATTTTGGTCAATTGCCCTCTGCAAAGTTTACAACGCTATTGGAATAAGAAAATTATAGATGAGAGAATTTAATAAATAAACAACGAGCGATAACAATAATCATTGGTTTATTCCAATTCACATAGTCCCCTTACGGACAATTTATACCTCTTGGTATTTTGCACAAACTTGGCCTTATGTTACCGGAATACTTCAGAAATCATGAAAAAAAGTTTTCTTCTTGTCTTTTTTGTCAAACATTCCCACACGTTTCAGATAACTGGTCCCATAAAGCCTATAGTCTTATATATCAATTTGCTTTGCTTTTTTTTCGACATTCTCTTCTATATTCTCAGGTATACAATGGGCCATTTGCTCCATTTTTATATCATTCTGACAGTTCTGTTTTTTTTTTTTTTGACTCGTTTGTTTGTTTTTCCCCATCGCATTCATTGTCATACGATATGTGACAAAAAAAACCAAACCAGAAACGGAAGTTATAAAGATGTTTCCACAGGGAATAAGAGAAAGAAGAAAAATACTCATACAAAATAGACAAAATATTCGCACACACAGAGCTTTGGTTTACAACACACACACACCTATGGCAATGTGAGACACCATCATCATCACAAACACAATGTACATTGGAACAGGAAGTATTTTTGTTTCTGCAGTATAATTTTAGGCTTATAGGCTTTAAGCATAAAATCTATAAGTCAAGTCAAATAGATTCTTTTTAACTATTCAAGCTTTTATTTCCTATATAATTGAATCAACACAGAGGGAATGACAAAGGGAGGGCGACGGAAATTATGATTGGTTTAAATTTTATGGGATACATTAAAATTTAATAAACTGTCATTACCAATAATACAATTTGTTTAATAGCATGCCTTCTATAAAAATGTTGATGAAATTTTCTATAGAACTAAAATAGTGACAAAATTTTCTATAGAAAAAAATTTTGATAAAACATTCAATAGAAATAAATTTTTTATTAAATTTTCTATAGAAATAAAATTTTGACAAAATTTTCTATAGAAATAAAATTTTGACAAAATTTTCTATAGAAATAAAATGTTGACAAAATTTTCAATAGAAATAAAATGTTGACAAAATTTTCTATATAAATAAAATTTTTATAAAAATGTGTGCTATAGAAATAAAATTTTAATAAAATTTTCTATATAGAAATAAAATTTTCTATATAGAAATAAAATTTTGTCAAAATTTTCTATAGAAATAAATTTTTGCAAAAATTTTCTATAGAAATAAAATTTTGTCAAAATTTTCTATTGAAATAAAATTTTGACAAAATTTTCTACAGAAATGAAATTTTGACAAGATTTTCTATAGAAATAAATTTTTCACTAAATTTCCATAGAAATAAATAATTGACTAAATTTTCAATAGAAATAAAATTTTCATAAAATTTTTTAAAGAAATCAAATATTGACAAAATTTTCCAAAGAAATAAAATTTTGACAAAATTTTTTATAGAAATAAAATTTTGACAAAATTTTTTATTGAAATAAAATTTTGTCAAAATTGTCTATAGGAATTAAATTTTGTCAAAATTTTCTATAGAAATAAAATTTTGTTGTTATTTCTTTATTTCAGCTTAAAACCATACATTGACTAAACTACAAGAGTAGCTTAACCAACAGAGGAAAAGAATGTTTGTCAAATTTATTTGGGCAAAGCCCTTATAGACTGCAAGATGGTTGGATGGACGCACGTTTCGGAATTACCACATTCCTCATCAGCATCCTCTACTTGCAGCAAAACTATCAACCAATTATCAGAATAAATTCAGGCAGTTTATTAAACCCAACAAAAACCACACTTGAACCCTCCGAAAATAAACTGCCTGAATTTATTCTGATAATTGGTTGATAGTTTTGCTGCAAGTAGAGGATGCTGATGAGGAGTGTGGAAATTCCGAAACGTGCGTCCATCCAACCATCTTGCAGTCTATAAGGGCTTTGCCCAAATAAATTTGACAAACATTCTTTTCCTCTGTTGGTTAAGCTACTCTTGTAGTTTAGTCAATGTATGGTTTTAAGCTGAAATAAAGAAATAACAACAATGCTTAAAGAACAAAACCAACAATAACAAAACAAAACAAATGAAATAAAATTTTGACAAAATTTTCTAAAGAAATAAAATTTTGACAAAATTTTCTAAAGAACTAAAATTTTGAAAAAATGTCTAAGGAAATAAAATTTTGACAAATTTTGTATAGAAATAAAATTTTGGCTAACTTTTCTATAAAAATAAAATTTTGACAAAATTTTCTATAGATAAAACAATTTGACAAAATTTGTGTAGAAATAAAATTTTGACAAAATTTTTTATAGAAATAAAATTTTGACAAAATTTTCTATAGAAATAAAATTTTGACAGAATTTTCTATAAAAATAAAATTTTGACAAAATTTTCTATAGTAATAAAATTTTGACGAAATGTTCTATAGAAATAAAATTTTGACAAAATTGTCTATAGAAATATGTTAGGTTAGGTGGCAGCCCATGTAGCAGGCTCACTTAGACTATTCATTCCAATGTGATACCACATTGGTGAACTTCTCTCTTATCACTGAGTGGTGCCCGATTTCATGTTAAGCTCAATGACAAGGGACCTCCTTTTTATAGCCGAGTCCGAACGGCGTTCCACATTCCATTGAAACCACTTAAAGAAGCTTTGAAACCCTCATAAATATCACCAGCATTACTGATGTGGGATAATCCACCGTTGAAAAACTTTTTTGGTGTTCGGTCAAAGGAGGAATCGAACCCACGACCTTGTGTATGCAAGGGGGGCATGCTAACCATTGCACCACGGTGGCTCCCGTAGAAAAAAAATTTTGACAAAAGTTTTCTATAGAAATAAAATTTTGACAAAATTTTCGATTGAAATAAAATCTAGACAAAAATTTTATATAGAAATAAAATTTTGACAACATTTTCGATTGAAATAAAATTTTGACAAATTATTCTATAGAAATAAAATGTTGACGACATTTTCTATAGAAATAAAATTTTGACAAAATTTTCTATAGAAATAAAATTTTGTTTGTTATTGTTGGTTTCCCCTCAATCAATATTGTTGTTTTGATTTCAGCTTAAAACCGTGCATTGGCTAAACTACAAGTGTAGCTTAACCAACAGAGGAACAGTATGCTTGTCAAATTTATTTGGGCAAAGCCCTATATAGACTGCAAATGGTTGGATGTACAGCTGTTTCGGAATTACCACATTCCTCATCAGCAGCCTCTACTTGCAGCAAAACTATCAACCAATTATCAGAATAAATTCGGGTAATTCACTCAACCCAAAGTGAACTAAACTTAAACCTTCCGAAAAAAGGTTTGATAGTCAGCTACTGCCTAAACAAATTTGCAAGCGAATTTATTCCGAAACGTGCGTCCATTCAACCATCTTGCAGTTTATAGGGCTTTGCCTAAATAAATTTGAAAAAAAACTTTCTTTTCCTCTGTTGGTTAAGCTACACTTGTAGTTTAGTCAATGCATGGTAAAACCAAATAACCAAACCAGCTGAAATCAAATAAAATAAATAACATTTTGTCAAAATTTTCTATAGAAATAAAATTTGAACAAAGTTTTCTATGGAAATAAAATTTTGACAAAATTTTCTATAGAAATAAAAGTTTGAGAAAAGTCTCTATAGAAATAAAATTTTGACAAAATTTTGTATAGAATTAAAATTTTGACAAATTATTCTATAGAAATAAAATTTTGACAAAATTTTCTATAGAAATAAAATTTTGATAAAATTTTCTATAGAAATAAAATTTTGAGAAAATTTTCTATAAAAATAAAATTTTGACAAAATTTTCTATGGCAAAAAAAAAGAAAATTTTCTATGGAAATAAATTTTTAACAAAATTTTATACAGAAAAAAAAAGATTTTGACAAAATTTTCTATAGAAATAAAATTTTGTCGAAATTTTCTATAGAGAATAAATTTTGTTAAAATTTTCTATAGAAATAAAATTTTGTTAAAATTTTCTATAGAAATAAAATTTTGTCAAAATTTTCTATAGAAATAAAATTTTAACAACATTTTCTATTGAATTAAAATTTTAACAAAATTTTCTATAGAAATAAAATTTTGACAAAATTTTCTACCCAAATAAAATTTTGCAAAAATAGGTTTTCCTATTTGGTAGTTTTGTAGTAAAAGTTTCCGTGCGTCTAGAGCCTCTTGAGGGATCACAATATTAACCCTTTCGACCCTAAAGTTGCCTGTGGGCAACTTTTTGTGTTTTGAGACTCACTGTCAGCGTTGTTTTCGTTTTTGTTCATAAAACTGTAACTGTATCAAAAGCTACAAGTGTTTTCTTCAAGTTGAATGAAAAATCAGCTAATTTGGTTGTCAATTAGCAAAAAAATGTTCATTAATACGCACGTACCTCAAGAAAAAAATATTTGCGAACTTAAAAAGAGGTTTTTATACATGTGACTTTTTTCAAAAATTACAACTAAAATGTTGAAAGTTTTTATTAAATCTATTGTAGTACATGTCAAATAAAATATTTCTGGAAGTCAAATCTTAGAATTGCAAAAAAACAACAGATGAGAAATTTTTAAAATTGAAAAGTTGCCTGTGGGCAACTTTGGGCAATTGTGGTAGTAAAATTACATATTTTTGAACATAAGGCCTGGAGAAAAAAGGTTTGAAAAACAATGATTTTGAAAAAATTTTGAACTTCAATTTGGATGTCCCAGTGACGAGGAATGCGGCGATGATGTGGAAAACATATCTGCAGTGCAGTGGGGAATTTGGAATGAATCGTAAAAAGGGAGGAAGCCTTCTTGGCAACATACTAGTGGATTAGCACGAATATTGACGCTTTATAATACTTTGGTTTTTTACACCGCCAGTTAAATTGACATGGGTTAAAAAAAAACGCGTGATTCACGCGAAGCCGTGAATGAAATTTAAACGAAATCTCGTTAATATGCGTGAACGGGATTAAAGAAAAATGTGTGGCGCGTGAGCGTGAGTAAAAATCAAATTGTGTTCGTGATTGTGAGTGAGTAAACTTTCTCCGAAATCACGCTCCCGATAAAAATTTACTTTCACGATCCAACCCATCCTCACGATCCAACTCACGCTCAAGATAAAATTCACGTTAACGATAAAATTCATGTTCACGATAAAATTCACACGCACGGTAAAACAGACACAAAAAGTCACAATCACGAACAAATTCACGTTCACGATTAAATTCAAGCTCACCGATTTTAATCACCCTTATTTATTTAATCACGCTTAAGATTTCAATAGCGTGAGTCACGAGAAATTTCGGTAATTACCAGAATTTTATTGAGCCACGAAAATTTTCGTGTTCCGAAAATATTCGTGACTCACGAGATTTGTCGTGAATTACGAAAATTGTCGTGAATCGTGCGAAAGCGTGAGACATAAACGTTGTTCATGTGTGATCGTGCGCGAGTATGACTTTTCATTTCGTGACGGTGAATTCCTACCCGCATGGCGTGCGTGAGTACAAATATTTCTTCGTGAATGTGTTTGAGCGTGATTGAAATTCCACTCACGCGCGCATCTAAGTATATATTTACTGTAATTAACAAAAAACGTAATACGTCTATCATTACAAAACAAACTATTTTGTAGTCACAATTGCCCAAAGTTGCCCACAGGCGACATTCTCTACCGCCTAAACGAATGGGCGTGGCGACCCGAAATTTTGGCTAGACGCTTCTTAAATGACTTCAACATGATTAAAAGTAAAAAAAAAAAATTTAGCGATACCTATAATAATTCGGGGTCGAAAGGGTTAACGTGGACTCCAGATGGGTTAATTAACAATTTAGTAGACAATGGTGACAAGTTTTATGATACCTTGTCATCGGAAACTGTTTCCATATACAAAGTAATTCGATGGTTGCTGGCACTCTTTAGTAGAAATCAATTGTACCCTCCACAATTGATTTCTACTAAAGAGTGCCACCAACCATCGAATTACGTTGTATATGGAAACAGTTTCCGATGACAAGGTATCATAAAACTTGTCACCATTGCCTACTAAATTGTTAATTAACCCAGATTCAGCCTAACTGAAATTTCGCTTGGTTATACTTGTTTTGTAATATAATTTATTAGTTTTAATCGAAGAGCTTCCTTCGTTTGGAACTACAAAAATTCCATCTAAACTACGTATAAATACTTATAGAGCCAATCTAAGTATTTGATATGCCATTATAAAAAGAGTCTAAGAATTTCAATTAATATATCCATTTTAATAATAATCATCAAAGTCACACAAATTTTTGTTGACATACCATCATCATCATCGTCATTGAAAGCTCCTTAAAATTAAACAAAGTTTTTTGGGACAAATTAACAGTGGCCGGTAATAACCAAACAGCTCTAACAAAAATCATAAAATTCAAAATAAAATGCAATAACATCAGCAATATCAACTTTGTCGACATCATCATCAACATCGGCATCATCTAAATACTTTACTATGTAGTATGATGAGGCATCGTCATCATCTTAAGTGTGTTTACTTTTCAAAAGTACTTTTGACTAACAATCTCAAGTGCACTCCCTGACCAACGCCACTTGATTATTATAATTTTGAAATCTTCATTTCCGTTTCCGTTATGTCTCTTCGTTTTCCTTTACCTTGTCTGCTAGAAACGCAAGTTTTACAGTTACCCACTTCTCATTATTTTTTTTTTTATGGAATTGTATAAACATAAATATTACCACAAAAGAAAATATTTTGAAGGACAACAACAAATAATGAAGATTTTTATGAAATAATAACAAGTAAATAAATGAAATCAAATGAAAATTTAACAGTGAATGACTTTTGATCGGTCAAGACGAATAATGGAGAGATATACGAAGAAAAATATTTTCAAAAAAACGGCCATATGGGGGCCATATATAATTATGGACTTATGTGGACCAATTTTTGCTTGGTTGTTAGATACCATATACTAATACCACGTACCAAATTTCAACCGAAACGGATGAATTTTTCTCCTCCAAAAGGTTCCGGAGGTCAAATCTGGGGATCGGTTTATATGAGGGCTATATAAATAATTATGGACCGGTATGGACCAATTGTCGTTTTCCAAGCTCAGTACAAACGAAGTTCTAAATTTCCATTGCCAAATAAATTGTACAGCTGATAGAAGACAAAACGCAACTCAAATACACTTCATAAATGCTGATTATCTGTAATTTGTCTCAGGTAGGAAAGTGGTCAAGACAATGCCAACCCAAACTCCCCACAGGATATAGAGGGAAATGTGGATATTCACTTCCATATACTTTGTTTGAGTTTTTCATTGTTTCTCTTTGTTTATTTTTTGTTATTTTTTACGTTTTGTTAACTGGAATATACAAAGCTATTTCAATGAATTGCTGCTATTTATCTTCTACTATTTTGCCATTATTTATTTATTCCAGTTTTATTTGTATTCGTACATCTTAAGGTTTTTTTTTATTCACCTGGTTTTTCGGCCTGGGGTTTTTATTTTCATTCTCGTTATTTAAGGGTTTTAGAAATTTGTTTATTAATTCGCATCATCATCATCATCATTTTCATAGTCAGTTGATAATGTTTTCTAATTTGTTAATGGTTTATTGTCTATGTCATCTTTTGAAGTATTTACTTTAATGGACTACTTTTATAGTCGCATCGTTGAATGCCAAAAATAATAGTTAAATTAGTAATATTTTATATGGGCAAGAAATATTATTTCTTGATTATTGCCAAATAGTTTAGAATGCCAAAAAAAAGTAAGGAAAGTCTAGTCGGGCGGGGCCGACTATATTATAGCCTTCACCATTTTGTAGATCTAAATTTTCGATACCATATCACATCCAATGTGTTGGGGGCTATATATAAAGGTTTGTCCCAAATACATACATTGATAGACTTCTACAAAATCTATAGACTCAAAATTTAAGTTGGCTAATGCACTAGGGTGGAACACAATTTTGGTAAAAAAATATGGGAAACATTTAAATCTGAAGCAATTTTAAGGAAACTTCGCAAACGTTTATTTATGATTTATCGCTCGATATATATGTATTAGAAGTTTAGGAAAATTAGAGCCATTTTTACAAATTTTCGACTAAGCAGTGGCGATTTAACAAGGAAAATGTTGGTATTTTTACCATTTTTGTCGAAATCAGAAAAACATATATATGGGAGCTATATCTAAATCTGAACCGATTTCAATCAAATTTGGCACACATGACTACACTACCAATTGTACTCCTTGTGCAAAATTTCAAGCTAATTGGGATAAAACTCTGGCTTCTGGGTCCATATAAGTGCATATCGGGCGAAAGATATATATGGGTGCTATATCTAAATCTGAATCGATTTCAACCAAATTTTGCACACTTTACTATACGACTAAGTGTTATGTTTGTACAAAATTTCAAGCAAATCGGTATAAAACTCTGGCTGCTGGGTCCATATTAGTGCATATCGGGCGAAAGATATATATGGGAGCTATATCTAAATCTGAACCGATTTCTTCAAAAATCGACAGGGTTCTATTCTGACCCAAATTGGGAACATGTGCCAAATTTGAAGGCGATTGGACTTAAATTGCGACCTAGACTTTGATCACAAAAATGTGTTCACAGACAGACGGACGGACGGACGGACGGACAGACGGACATGGTTATATAGACTCAGGGACCCACCCTGAGCATTATTGCCAAAGACACCATGTGTCTATCTCCTCTCCTTCTGGGTGTTAGAAACATATGGACTAATTTATAATACCCTGTCCCATAGTGTGGCGCAGGGTTAAGAATCGAGGCAGTAGCAATTAATATAAATTTAAATAATATATCACAGTAAAAAAATTTTGGAAGTTGTTCTTACGGCATAACTTTAAACGCACTTACAAAAATGTCCTCCCAAAGATGTTCTTTATTTTACCAGGTTTTGTTATAGCCCCATGTAAACCGACCCCCCGATTTGGTGTCTTGGGCATCTAGAAACTCCATTTTCTATTCGATTTGCCTGAAATTAAAAATCTAGAGATATATTAGCACCACAAAGAGGTGCGTCGAAAATGGAACGTATCGGTCCATATTTAGGTATAGTCCCCATATAGACCGATCTACCGATTTTATTTTTTGGGGGTCTAGAAAATGTATTTTCTATCCGATTTGCCTGAAATTGGAAATCTAGATGTATTTTGGGACCACAAAGAGGTGTGTCGAAAATGGGGTAATTCGGCCCGGACGAACTTACTGCTGTACTTACTTGTTAATAAGTAATTTTAACTTTTTTTATTTCTAATGGTTCAAAATTATGTTTTTTATTACAAATATACCCAACAATTTATTTCTATAAAAAAAATTCTCACAATTTAATTTATATAGTAAATATTTTGCAAAAACTTTTATTTCTGTAGAAAATTTTATCAAAATTTTATTTTCTCAGAATTTTTCTTTAGCAAATATTTTCAAAATTGTATTTCAATAGAAAAATTGGTCAACATTTTATTTACATAGAAAATTTAAGTACCTTTTAGTTGGAGAGGGATCTTGTGCCAAAACTACCAAAACGTCATGAATTTTACTTATCTAACAAACAGTAATAAACCTACCATTTTTAGTCGAATTTAACCAACTGTGGCAACTACGATTGGGAGGCGTGTATCAAGAGCTTGTAGAACAAGGGTTTAGGTTAGGTTAGGTGGCAGCCCGATGTATCAGGCTCACTTAGACTATTCAGCCCATTGTAATACCACATTGGTGAACTTCTCTCTTATCACCGAGTGCTGCCCGATTCCATGTTAAGCTCAATGATAAGGGTTTAATTTAGCTGCCGTGGTCAAATTTTCAATTCAAGGCCGGTTTGTGTCGGGACTAATTATAGTCTTAATAAAGGATGGACTTTTACTATTTGAAAATTTTCTCAGAATTTTATTTCTATAGAAAATTTTTTAAACATTTCATTTATATTTAAAATTTCCAAAAAAAAAATATTTCTATAGAAAAATTTTGTCAAATTTTTATTTTTTATAGAAAACATTTTTTTTCTAATAAAAATATTTCCAATTTTTTTTTTTATAAGAAATTTTCTCAAAATTTTATTTCTATAGAAAATTTTGTCAGAATTCTATTTTCATAAAAAATTTTGTCAAAATTCAATTTTCATAGAAAGTTGTGTCAAAATTTTGTTTCTATAGAAAATAATGTCAAAATTTTATTTCTATCAAAAATTTTGTCAAAATTTCATTTCTATCAAAAATTTTGTCAAAATTTCATTTCTATAGAAATTTTTTTTCAAAATTTTATTTCTATAGAAAATTTTGTTAAAATTTTATATCTATAGAAAGTTTAATCAAAATTGTATTTCTATGAAAAATTTTGTCAAAATAGTTTTCTATAGAAAATTTTGACAAAATTTTATTTCTATGGAAAATTTTGTCATATTTTTTTTTCTATGGAAAATTTTGCCAAAATTTTATTTCTATAAAACAATTTTGTATATATATATATAAAATTTTGTATATATTTCTGCAGAAAAATTTTTAAACGTTTCAATTCTATAGAAAATTTTGTCAAAATTTCATTTCTATCGAAAAATTTTTCAAAATTTTATTTATATGGAAAGTTTTGTCAAAATTTTATTTCTATAGAAATTTTTGCCAAAATTTCATTTCTATCGAAAATTTTTTCAAAATTTCATTTCTATCGAAAATTTTTGCAAAATCTTATTTCTATAGAAAATTTTGTCAATATTTTATTTCTATAGAAAATTTTGTTAAAATTTTATATCTATAGAAAGTTTTATCAAAATTGTATTTCTATGAAAAGTTTTGTCAAAATATTTATTTCTATAGAAAATGTTGTCACATTTTTTTTTTCTAAAGAAAATTTTGCCAAAATTTTATTTCTATAAAAAAATTTTGTATATATATTTTTTGTTTTTGTCAATCATATCACAAAATTTTTTAATTCACATCCCAAAACACTGAATGCGGATGACATCTTAAAAAGTGATGGAAATTCCGTGCAACGGCTGTTGAAATGGTGGACATCCGTCCTACGATAAGCCCATGTTAAATTCATCGCTTCTGCGTCAACTTGGCACCACTTCCGGATCCAAAAAAAAAAAAACATTTTCACTACTTTTTTGTTGACGCTTTTTTTGCTGGGATGTGCATTACACTTAGCTGCATACACACTCGTAAACACCCATTATGATTCTTCTTCTTATCTTTGACTACCCAGCAAAGAAATTTGGAAGTTCTTCCAAAGGTATAACTTTAAAAGCACTTCCAGAAGATGCACTCCCAATTATGTTTTTTATTTTAACTTGGTTTTTTCTTACTTTTAAAGGGTAATTTTACCTTTCTTGTTTCAAATAGGTTAAAAACGGAGTAAGAATTCATAAAATGTTACAAATCATTTACATTTTGTCAGAATTCTATTTTCATAGAAAATTTTGTCAAAATTCAATTTTCATAGCAAGTTGTGTCAAAACTGGGTTTCTATAGAAAATAATGTCATAATTTTAATTCTATCAAAAATGTTGTCAAAATTTCATTTGTATAGAAAATTTTATTTCTATAGTAAATTTTGTCAAAATTTTATTTCTGCAGAAAATTTTGTCAAAATTTTTTTTTCTGCAGAAAATTTTGTCAAAATTTTATTTCTATGGAAAGTTGTGTCAAAATATATATATATATATATATATATATATATATATATATATATATATATATATATATATATATATATATATATATATATATATATATATATATATATATATATATATATATATATATATATATATATATATATATATATATATATATATATATATATATATATATATATATATATATATATATATATATATATATATATATATATATATATATATATATATATATATATATATTTCTATAGAATTTTTTTTTTAATTTTATTTCTATAGAAAATTATGCCAATTTTTTTTCTATAGAAAATTTTGTCAAAAATTTTTTTCTATAGAAAATTTAGCCAACATTTTATTTCTTTATTTTTTTTTTAATTTTATTCTATAGTAAATTTTGTCAAAATTTTATTTGTATAGAAAATTTTGTCAAAATTTTACTTGTATAGAAAATTTTGTCAAAATTTCATTTCTATCGAAAATTTTTTCAAAATTTCATTTTTATAGAAAATTTTTTCAAAATTTCATTTCTATAGAAAATTTTTTCAAAATTTCATTTCTATAGAAATTTTCTTTAAAATTTTACTTGTATAAAAAATTTGTCAAAATTTCATTTCTATCGAAAATTTTTTCAAAATTTCATTTTTATAGAAAATTTTTTCAAAATTTCATTTCTATACAACATTATTTCAAAATTTCATTTCTATAGAAAATTTTCTTAAAATTTTATTTCTATAGAAAATTTTGTTAAAATTTTATATCTATAGAAAGTTTTATTAAAATTTTATTTCTATGGAAAGTTTAGTCAAAATATTTTTCTATAGAATTTTTTTTTTTTTAATTTTATTTCTATAGAAAATGTTGTCAAAATTTTATTTCTATAGAAAATTTTGTTAAAATTTTTTTCTATAGAAAATTTTGCCAAAATTTTTTTTCTATAGAAAATTTTGTAAAATTTTTTTTTTCTATAGAAAATTTTGCCAAAATTTTATTTCTATAAAAATTTTTTATCAAAATCCAAATCCATTCTAGAAAAATTGAAAATTTTTGAAAATATTTGATGCCAATCAGTGCAGACAAGCGTTAGAATGCATTAAAATTCATAAAAAAAATATTTAAAAAAAAAAAATATTTTTTTTTTGTCAAAATAACACAAAATTTTTTAATTCAATTCCAAAACACTGAATTCGGATAACATCTTAAGAAGTGATGGAAATTCAGTGCAACGGCTGTTTAAATGGTGGAAATGGTCTTATGACAAGCCCATGTTAAATTCATGGCTTCAGCGTTAAGTTTGCACCACTTACGGAGCCAAAAAGAAAATTGTCAATATTTTTTGTCGATGCTTTGTTTGCTGGGATGTCATGGGTACAAGCGTATTAAAAAATTTCTAAATAGGTAATCTTCAACTTATGGGGATTTTAAAAGATTTGAATTTTGTGGATATAGTCCTTAATGACCGTTCATCCATTTGTCTCTCCATGAGATTTTATGGTGAATTGGCTTAGATATCGCTCAACCCGAATCTTTTATTACTTGTTTTTTAAACTACTAAATCGAATTGCATTAAATAAATTATGTTTAAAATGAAAATAAAAGAAATTTCTATCCCATTATATTAGGCTTTTGTCAGTTTTCAAACAAAAACAAAAAAAAAAAAATAAATCATATTACCGAGTACAGAAAAAAATCCCTTTTTCTCATTAAAGAGATTTTCATTTCAAATTTGTAATCCATTATTAAATTTCATTCAATTGCCCCATCTATGAATTACATTATAATTTTTGTTTTGCCACTTTCACGCACACACACATACACACACTTCTACATACAACTCCTGGCTAATTACCCTTATTTGAGTTTGCTCTTTTTTTTTGTTGTAGTTGGTGTTGTTTTTCGAAAGTTAATTTGAAAAGGCACACGGGTCATTTGTTAGGGTATTAAAGGAAACCGGAAACACAAAGCGATGTTGGTTTGCAGCAAAGATAAGCACAAAAGCTTTGAATGCCACCTGAAAAAGCGGCAAATGCCGACAAAAAAAAACAAAACCAAACAGCTTAAATGGAGTGCAGATATATAGAAAAGCGATGATGAAGGACTCCAGAGTTACACACAAAGAATGATGATATACTATAGGCTATAGAAAAAAAAAAAACAAACAAAAATATAATTAATAAAAAATTATAATATAATAGTCACCTCAGAGAGAACATGGTGTTAAAAGAAATTCTTATAAATGAGTTTTAAGATATGTAAAGTATATTATATAATATTATTATTATTGGAGATCAACTACTGAAAACTCATCCGATTTGGTCCAAATTAAACTGTCTAAATAATAGTAAAAACCAACTGTTCGATATATCATTTAAAGATGTTGTGGATTCTATGGCTGTATTTTTTAAAAGCTTAAGCCTATCAAAATATATTGCCGAGTTATATATAACTAGATCATGACGAATTTCAATCAAATTTTTAACACTTAATAACAATGAAAATCTATATTCCAATGGGAGTCAATTTTCTAGTCGCACAAGACAGTAAATTTACAATGAATTTATGTATCAAACCTCTAAATCCATATTGTTACACTCGTAACCCTTAGGTTAGGTTAGGTGGCAGCCCGATGTATTAGGCTCATTAAGACTATTCAGTCCATTGTGCTACCACATTGGTGAAGTTCTCTCTTATCACTGAGTGCTGCCCGATTGCATGTTAAGCTCAATGACAAGGGACTTCCTTTTTATAGCCGAGTCCGAACGGCGTTCCACATTGCAGTGAAACCACTTAGAGAAGCATTGAAAACCTCAGAAATGTCACCAGCATTACTGATGTGGAATAATCCACCGCTGAAAAACTTTTTGGTGTTCGGTCCAAGCAGGAATCGAACCGACGACCACTGTGGCTCCTAAACTCGTAACCCTTGCTTTCAGGCCTATACTCAAGTTAATTTAGTTTGTATCCTCCTGCAATCTACCAGAACCTTTGACAAGGTTAGGTTAGAATTTTAGCAAAATTTCTAACGGAAATAAAATTTTGACCAAATTATCTATATAAATAAAATTTTGAAAAAAATTTTCTATGAGAATAAAAATTTTACAAAATTTCATAGAAAATAAAATTTTGACAAAATAATCTACCCGAGTAAAAATTGAGAGATCTAATTTGATACGATTAGATATGAGTAGATCCGAAAAATGGTAAGATCTAATCATATCTAATTACTATGGAAGTAGATCTGCTCAGATCTCAATATTGGCCTAGATTTAATGTCTGAGATATAATTACATCTATCCCTAAAGGGTGATACGGTCAAAATTTGGTCAAGGGAAAACGCGTGTAATTCGGTGAAATCGTTTATTTAAAAAATCAAATTAAATTTCTTTTTCAAGTTCAATTAGTATAAAATTCAGGAAAAATATTCAGTTAGGCTTTCGCTTTTCCAAATCCGAATTGCCGGGCCTCACGCTTGACACCTGCCATCAGATTTTGTACAGCCACCTTGTCCACCTTCTTTGCCGCAGAAAGCCAGTTTGCCTTGAACTGCTGCTCGTCCTTAGCAGTTTTTTTTGTCTTCTTTAGGTTCCGCTTGACAATAGCCCATTATTTCTCAATTGGGCGGAGCTCTGGCGTGTTGGGAGGGTTCTTGTCCTTGGGAACCACCTGCACGTTGTTGGCGGCGTACCACTCCATGGCCTTTTTACCGTAATGGCAAGATGCCAAATCCGGCCAAAACAGTACGGAACAACCGTGTTTCTTCAGGAAAGGCAGCAGACGTTTATTCAAACACTCCTTCACGTAAATTTCTTGGTTGACAGTCCCGGAAGCTATGAAAATGCTGCTTTTCAAGCCACAGGTACAGATGGCTTGCCAAACCAGATATTTCTTTGCGAACTTTGACAGTTTTATGTGCTTGAAAATATCTGCTACCTTTCCCCTTCCTTTTGCCGTATAAAACTCCTGCTTGTAGTCGGCTTTGACGTAGGTTTCGTCGTCCATTACCACGCAGTCAAACTTCATCAGCATCGTCGTGTACAGCCTCCGGGATCGCGCTTTGGTCGTCGTATTTTGTTTATCATCGCGATTTGGAGTCATTACCTTCTTGTAAGTCGATAGTCCGACTCGTTTTTTGGCTCGATGCACGGTTGTAGACGATACACCCAGCTTATTTGCGTCATCTCGGAGAGAGAGGTTAGGGTTTCGCTTGAAACTACCGGCAACTCTCTTTGTCGTCTCAGCGGCTTCCGGTTTTCGATTTCCCCCCGATCCAGACTTCCTGGCTGTCGACAAACGTTCCCCAAACACTTTAATTACATTTGTAACGGTTTATTTGGCAACTTTTAGCGATTTTGCCAGCTTTGCGTGCGAGTAGCTCGAGTTTTCGCGATGCGAGAGCAAAATTTTGATACGCTGCTCTTTTTGCTTGGACGGCATTTTGACAACTGAAGAGTGAATTCCAAAATCAAAATAGGAGCAACATTCTACACACACACACCTTCAAAATGAGGGGTGTTCAGGTTTTTTAAATGCAAAATTGAAAGAAATACGTCAAGTTTATATTGACCAAATTTTGACCGTATCACCCTTTATGGTCTTTAACAACCATGCAAAAATTGGTCCATATGGGTTCATAATTGTATATAGCCCCCATATAAACCGATCCCCAGATTTTACCTCCGGTGCCTCTTGAAGGAGCAAAATTCATTCGATCCGGTTGAAATTTTGCATATTTCATTAGTGTATGGCCGATAACAAACATGACAAAATTGGTCCGTATCGATCTATATTATATATAGCCGCCATATAAACCGATCCCCAATCACAGAAAAATCACGATTGCCACTCGAACCAAAAATAATCTACCAAAATTTTATTGCCATAGAAAATTTTGTCAAAATTTTATATTTCTATAGAAAATTTGTCAAAATTTTATTTCTATAGAAAATTTTGTCAACATTTTATGTCTTTAGAAAATTTTGTCAACATTTTATGTTTTTAGGAAATTTTGTCAAAATATAATTTCTATACAAAATTTTTTCAAAAATTTATTTCTATAGAAAATTTTATCAGAACTTTATTTCTGTAGAAAATTTTGTCAAAATTTTTATTTCTATAGAAAATTTTGTCCACATTTTTTTTTCTATAGAAAATTTTTTTATTTTTATTCTATAGACAAAATTTTGACAAAATTTTCTGTAGAAAAAAAATTTTTGACGAAATTTTCTATAGAAATAAAACTACGAAAAAATTTGCTACAGAAATAAAATGTTATCAAAATTTTCTATAGGTGTAAAATTTTAGCAAAATTTTCTATAGGTATAAAATTGTGAGAAAAAAATCTATATTTTTTATATTTATATAGAAAATTTTCTCAAAATTTTATTTCTTTAGAAAATTTTGTCAAAATTTTATACCTATAGAAAATTTTCTCAAAATTTTATTTATATAGAAAATTTTGTAAAAATTGTATCTCTTTAAAAAATGTCCATAGAAAATTTTGTCAAAATTTTAATTCTATAGAAAATTTTGTCAACAATTTATTTCTATAGAAAATTTTATTAACATTTGATTTCTATAGAGAATTTAATCAAATTTTTATTTCTACACACAAAACAAATTTTTTCTGATTCAATCACGAAATTAATTGATCCAATTAATTTTTAATTGAAATGTCTTCAATCACAGAAATGATAGTATCAATTAAAAAATTAATTGAAGGTCAATTAAAAAGTTAGTTGATCCAATTAAAAAAATTAATTGATACTATTATTTTTGTGATTGATTTTTATTTCAATTAAAAAATTTGTTGAATCAATTAAATTTTTAATTGAATATTTTTTAAACTCAATTAAAATTTTAATTGGAAAATTTTTCGTGAAATTTTTTTGTGTGTATAGACAATTTTGTCAAAATCTTTTTTCTATTGAAAATTTTGTTTCTATAGAAAATTATGTCAAAATTTTATTTCTATAGAAAATTTTGTCAAAATTTTATACCTACAGAAATTTTTTTTTCAAAATTTTATACAAAAAATGTTCTCAAATTTTTGGAAAATTTTGTCAAAATTTTATCTCTTTAAAAAATGTTATCAAAATTTTATTTCCATAAAAAATTTTGTCAAAATTTTAATTCTATATAAAATATTTTCAAAATTTTAATTCTATAGAAAATATTGTCAAAATTTAATTTCTATAGAAAATTTTGTCAAAATTTTATTTCAATAGAAAATTTTGTCAAAATTTTATTTCTATAGAAAATTTTGTCAAAATTTTATTTCTGTAGAAAATTTTGTCAAAATTTTATTTCTATAGAAAATTTTGCCAATATTTTTATATCTATAGAAAATTTTGCACAATTTTGTTTCTATAGAAAATTTTCTTATTTCTATGCTATAGAAATAAAATTTTGACAAAATTTTCCATAGAAATAAAATTACGAAAAAATTTTCTACAGAAATAAAATGTTAACAAAATTCCCTATAGGTATAATATTTTAACAAAATTTTCTATATGTATAAAATTAAAAAAAATCTATAGGTATAAAATTTTGAAAAAAAAAAAATCTATAGTTATAAAATTGTGAAAAAAGTTCCTATATTTGTATATGTATACCACTTGCTGCTGGAATTTGATTAAGGAGGACTGCCTTTAAATTTTATGGTGGATAGTACAGAATGCATGTTAAATTTCGTATATGCATGTTAAATTTCGTACACTTAGGTACTAAATTCAAACCAAACTATTCCAAATAGAATTACTGAGTTATTATAAAGCAGCACCTGCACATATGTATGTATATACCAACATATTGTACGGGTTCGAACAATGGTAGAACCAATACCACAAAAAAAAACAACCACACGTCTCCCTTTAATCCACGTTTAGGTCTTGCTATTGACATACATCTTCTAAATTGTAAGTTAGCAATTTAGAAGATGATGTTAAGAAGTTTTAAGATACCTTGCCATCGGTCGCAACCCAAGTAATTTAATTGTGGATGACCGTCTTTAGTAGAAGTTTCTACGCAATCCATGGTGGACGGTACATAAGATTCGGCCTGGCTGAATTTACGGCCGTATATACTTGTTGGATATTTGATTACACCTGAGATATTCAGGCTTTAGAAAATACACCCATGAATTTGAAAATGACTGGTGAGGTTGATGGTAGCATATGCGAATTTGTCCCCAACTTCGGTTTAGTAGATTGGATCGTCGTCAATGCTGCGGTACCTCTATGGCCAGCAAGCCACCTTGCTGGGCGATTAAAATTTTTTTCATCATAGTTGTTTCTCTGCGGTGAGACTTGAAGCAAGGATGCATTGCAAAGAATGTGACAGATATTTCGCAAAAATACGAGTATAACAAAAAAACCGAATACAATTTCTTGAATTAATTTCCAATATTATTACACACAATCATCAACTACAATATCTTAGTTACTCTTTACATTCAGAACAAAATCAATCGAATGTCCAAATGAGTGGGTGTGTGTGTGTGGGTGTATTTAAAATTAATTTGTCAATTATTTATTTATTTGCTAATGTTGTTGATACAATACTCGGAACTGAATGAATGCATAAAGGACAACAAGACGCCAAATGAAATCAAAGTTCACACACAGCGATACTCAAAATCGAAATGAAAATCGAAATACAAACACAAATACACACAAATTTGAGTAGCAGTACAAACAAAAATCTATGTCATTTCAGTTGAAACATCATCAACCCACAACGTCCTCAATGGCAAAAACACAATTTTCTAATTAAATTTTCCACAGGAATGAATAAATTTGTCTGATGATTTCATAGGATTCTTGTCTACTCTACAGAATTGCAATGATATCTCGGTCTCGTTCTCTCAACCTCTCTCTCTTTCTCTGTCTCTCTCGGCACTGATACAGAATTACTTACATAAACTCTAGCTGAGTGGGCATACGAAGTGCATAATCAATATGTCGATTTGTGTGTGTTTTTGTGTGTCATTGTGTGAACATCATTGACTATCTGTCTATCATCGAAAAGTGAGTGCTAATGTTATTGTATGTGTGAGTGTGTGTAAGAGATAGTGTGTGGAGTTTGTGTGATGTTATGTATATGACTTGTGACCAACGGTACTTTTATCATTGTGTATTTGTATCGACAAGTGTATCTATGCCAAATGTAACTAAAGTCAAGCATTCTAACGTGTACAGTGGAATAGAAAAACCCAAATATGGGTGTTCTTTTTAGCAAACAGATAAAAATGAAACAGCAAGGTTCCAGAATAAATAAACAATTCTAAAATTATGAACAAAATTGAATCTTTTTTTGTAAACAGGATTATTTAGACACTTTGGTACCTGTTAGAGAGGGTTGCTGGGGGTTAGAATACCGACTTTGAACCTGCCTTTTTAGTTTTATGTACTGTGAAACTTCTCAATCTTGGATAATCTGAAATTTGGAAACCGTTAATAAGTGGACAATTATCTTCAGACGTTTGTTATATTAAAACATTAAGATTAACCTCTCATTTCTGGACACCAACCAAATGTGGACAAAATTTTGACAACCACTTCTGAGAGGTTTCACTGTATTATATTCGAGTTCTTAGAACACAGAATTTATTGGGAGGCTCATAAATATATGGAAATAAGATTCCTGATTTCGGAATGAGTTCAGATTTATTGACTAACTTTGACACGAATTTTGGCCTTCACTTGGCCGACAAAGTCATTAGACGCTAAGCAAAAGTGGATTCGCGGTATTCTGGTTCAATCACGCAAAGAGCCGTTTTGAGATTATCGTTTTTTAGTGAAAAACTTAATTTTCTAAATTTCCCAGTTGCAAAAGTACAATGAGTTGAAATCCGGAAATCTGTGTGGTCATTTTGTGGTAGAAATGAAACGCAGAACCTCCTTAAGCAATTTAAATCTATCTTGATTAACGAGAACTTAGTGTGATTTCTATAGATTTTTTATTTCAATCATAAAATATTCTCAAAATTTTATTTCTATAAAATATGTTGTCAAAATTTTATTTCTATAGAAATATTTTTTTTCACAATTTTATTTCAATAGAAAATTTTGTCAAAATTTTATTTCTATAGAAAATGTTGACAAAACTTTATTTCTATTGAAAATTTGGTCAAAATTTTATTTCTATAGGAAATTTTGTCAAAATTTTATTTCTACAGAAAATTTTGTCAAAATTTTATTTCTATAGAAAATTTTGTCAAAATTTTATTTCTTATATTTCATGTTAGCCTGATACCGAAACAGACAATTGACGTCCAAATGCATTATATCTAATTACACAATTATTTTTCGAGCTTTATGGACAGATATAGATTAAGGAACATGGTTAATAGAGCCATTGAAAAGAAAACGCCAGATACAAATCTATACACGCCTGGACTGTACATGTTTCGGTTCGGGCGAATGAACCGTTCCACAGCCTTTAGTATAGATCTGGCTGGGAGAGATAACTCAATTTTGGGCCCTTTATGCTAACTCCTTATGGAGAAAACATTTGGGAAATTTCCTCTTACAAATTGAATCATCTTTTCTCCCACTGTACATCATCTTTTCATATAACTTACAAGTCCCTTAATCTTATTTTTATTTCGTTTTGTTACATAGTAATGCAACAACACGAAATTTATTTTTAGAAAGCTAATTTGTTAGAATTCACCTAAGTGGTGAACAGTCGAACAATGCTTATTGTTTCTACAGTCAACTACAACATGTGACAATTTACATAAACTGGTTTCCAGGATACAACAACAATTCTAACGCGTACATAAGTCGTGACAACTGAAGAGTGAAAATTGTCAAAATCTCATATCTATAGAAAATTTTGTCCAATTTTTTTTCTACAGAAAATTTTGTCAAAACTTTATTTCTATAGAAAACGTTGTCATATTCACATAGAAAATGTTCTCAAATTTTATTTCTTACCTGGAGAGGAATATTTTGCAAATTCTATCAAAGTAATAAGCATTTTATCAATCTAGAAGATTTTATTTCTATAGAAAGTTTTGTCAAAATCATATTTCTAGAGGAATTTTGTCAAAATTATATTTCTGTAAAAAATGTCAAAATTTTATTTTTATAGAAAACTTTATTCCTATAGAAAAACTTGTCAAAATTGTATTTCTATAGAAAATTTTGTCAAAATTTTCTTTTGTACAGGAAATGTTGTGAAAATGACATCTCTATAGAAAATTTTGTTCAAATTTTATTTCTATAAAAAATTTTGTCAAAATGTTATTTCTATAGAAAATTTTGTCACAATTTTATTCACAAAGAAAATTTTCTTAAATTCTATTTCTTAGTATTTTGCAAATTATACCAAAACATTAAGAATTTTACCAATCTAGAAGATTTTTTCAAAATTTTATTCCTATAGAAAATTTTGTCAACATTTTATTTCTATAGAAAATTTTGTCAAAACTTTATTTCTATAGATAATTTTGTCACAATTTTATTCCCATAGAAAATTTTCTCAAATTTTATTTCTTAGTTTGAGAGGAATATTTTGAAAATTCTACCGCAATATTAAGAATTTTATCAATATAGAAGATTTTATTTCTATAGAAAATTTTGTCAAAATCATATTTGTCAAAATTTTAGAGAAGAGAAATTTTGTCAAAATTTTATTTCTGTAAAACATGTCAAAATTTTATTTTTATAAACAATTTTCTCTAAACTTTATTCCTATAGAAAAACTTGTCAAAATTTTATTTCTATAGAAAATTTTGTACAAATTTTATTCCTATAGAAAAGTTTGTCAAAATTTTATTGCTATGGAAAATTTTGTCAAGATTTTATTTCTATATAAAATTTGGTCAACAGTTTATTTCTATAGAAAATTTTGTCAACATTTTATTTCTATAGAAAATTTTATCAAAATTATATTTCCGGAGAAAATTTTGTCAAAATTATATATCTAGAGGAAATTTTTAAAGTACCTCTTCTTTGGTGAGAACTACATATTTGGAAAACTTTACCAAAGCATTAAGAATTTTACTAATATACCAAACAGTAAAGAGATAGTAAAGAGATAGTATGACCTTAAACAAAAATTTTTAATGATATTAACTTTAAAGAAAAATTAGTCAAAGTTTTATTTTTATTGTAATCTTGCTGCTATAGATAATTTTCCTTTAAACAGAACATTTGTAAAAATTTTCTTCTCTACAGAAAATGTTGTCAAAATCTTATTTCAATAGAAAATTTTTTCAAAATGTAATTTCTATATTTTGTCAACATTCTATATTTTGTCAACATTTTGTGTACCAAAGAAAATATTGCCAAAATTCTATTCTTATAGAAAATTTGGTCAAAATTTTATTGCTGTAGAAAATATTTGAAAAAATTTATTTCTATAGAAAATTTTCTCAAAAATTTATTCTGATAGAAAATTTTCTCAATGTTTTATTTCTATTGAAAACTTTTTCAAAATTTAATTTCTATAGAAAACGTTCTCAAAATATTATGCTTATAGAAAATTTTGTCACAATTGTATTTCTATAGAAAATTTCCTCAAAATTTTATTCTTACAGAAAATTTTCTCAAAATTTTATTGCTATGGCAATTTTATCAAAATTTTAGTACTATAGAAAATTTTCTCAAAATTTTAGTACTATAGAAAATTTTGTCACAATTAAATTTCCTTTGAAATTTTTGTCAAAATTTAAAATATTATTTTTATAGAAAATTTTGTCAAAATTACATTTCTATATTAAATGTTGTCAAAATCTTATATCTATATAAATGTTTTTAATTTTTTGTGGGGTCTGAGACTAATATTTTTATGTATTACAAACGGGGGAGGGTATAGAAAAGACAAAACCAATATTCTGAAATTTTTTTTATTAATTTCAGAGAATTTTGTCCTACATATTATATAAATTTAGAATTCATAATCCTTTATATTAGGTCAGTAGTGTTTTTGCAATGCACTGTATTTCACTTGCAAATAAATCTCCGTAAGCATATACATATCCATAAGTATATCTATTACTAATTGTATGTATGTTTGTGGGTGTGTGTTTCTCTTGGTTACTAACATGTAAATGTGTGGACATATTTTGTGACTGCAGACATTTCTCAATACTCGACAGTAGACATGCAACAAATATTAATAGAACATAAATTCGAAAACCAAAATTTTTCGTAAAAATTCAAGAGATCGAGAAGAGCATGACCAGGCATGTCAATGGCTTTTTACTATTCATGCTCTGCCATACTATGCCGTACAAAATACAGCAAACGCACACACACACCTTAACTCAATGACAAGAGTCAAACAGTCAACTAGTGAGTCAGACAATTATTGGAGTAGCCGGCCAGGCCAGCAAGTTAATAAAACAAGCATCCATATTGCTAGCTAGGCTACACGGCAGACATCCTATCCGCTAGCAATCATACTAGAGAGAGAGGCGATGGCTGTAAAATGAATCAAGGATTTTAACGTAAACCAACACATAATCATATACAACCTCCCACATGGATGGTAGAGAGGAAATTTCCAAATAACTTTGCTTACGTTGATAAACATGCTGTATACATCCACATTCACAGTACTCCACAACTAAACGTACTTTCGATTATTGAGAAGGTCCATTCGATCTGTCCGTAGTTGTGCTGTTTTTGACGACTGACGTATGACAAATGTGGGAAAATTACAAAACAGTATTCACAGATTAGATATCTAGATCGATTTTACCAAAAATTGTAGATTTTTTAAGGTTGGTAGATTTCTTGAAGAATTGGTAGATTTTTCTAAACATTCCTCTCCAACTAAGAGGTAAATAGATAAATTCATAAAATTTGAACAAAATTTTCAATAGGAATAAAATTTAGACAAAATTTTCTATAGAAATAAAATTTTAACAAAATTTTCTATAGAAATAAAAATTACTACAGAAACAACATTTTAACAAAATTTTTTTCAGAAACAAAAAATATTCTGTATAAAAATAAAATTTTGATAAAACTTTCTATAGAAATAAAATTTTGACAAATTTTTCTATAGAAATAAAATTTTGACAAAACAAAATCTCCTACAGAAACAAAACCTTCATAAAATTTTTAGAGAAATAAAATTTTGACAAAATCTTCTATAGAAATAAAAATTTTGAAAAAATTTCCTATAGAAATAAAATTTTGACAAAATTAAGAAATAATTAATAAATTAAGAAATAAAATTTTGACAATACAAAATCTCTTACAGATATAAAACTTTCACAAAATTTTCTATAGAAACAAAATTTTGACAAAATTTTCTACAGAAATAAAATTGCGACAAAATTTTCTATAGAAATAAATTTTTGACAAAATTTTCTATTAAACTAAAATTTTGACAAAATTTTCTATAGAAATAAAATTTTGACAAAATCTTCTAAGAAATACAAATTTTTGAAAAAATTTCCTATAGAAATAAAATTTTGACAAAATTAAGAAATAATTAATAAATAAAGAAATAAAATTTTGACAAAACAAAATCTCCTACGAAAATAAAACTTTCACAAAATTTTCTATGGAAATAAAATTTTCACAAATTTTTTTTTTATAGAAATAAAAGATTCACAAATTTTCTATAAAAATAAAATTTTGAAAAAATTTTCTATAGAAATAAAATCTTGACAAAATCTTCTACAGAAATAAAATTTCGACAAAATTTTCGATAGAAATAAACTTTTAAAAAAATTTTCTATAGACATACAATTTTAATAAAATTGTCTAAATATGATGTATACATTGTATATAGAAATAACATTTTTACAAAATTTTCTAGACAAATAAAATTTTGACACAATTATCTATAGAAATAAAAATTTGACAACAGTTTCTATAGAAATAACACTTTTACAAAATTTTCTATATAAAAATAAAATTTTGACAAAATTATCTATAGAAATAAAAATTTGACAAAACCTTCTATAGAAATAAAAATTTGACAAAATTTTATATAGAAATAAAATTTTGACAAAATTTTCTATAGAAATAAAATTTTGACAAAATTTTCTATAGAAATAAAATTTTGACAAAATTTCCTATATAAATAAAATTTTCACAAAATTTCTTATATAAATAAAATTTTCACAAAATCTTCTCTAGAAATAAAAATTTTAAAAAAATTAAGAAATAATTAATAAATTAAGAAATAAAATTTTGACAAAATTTCCTATATAAATAAAAATTTTACAAAATTTCTTATATAAATAAAATTTTCACAAAATCTTCTCTAGAAATAAAAATTTTGAAAAAATTAAGAAATAATTAATAAACTAAGAAATAAAATTTTGACAAAACAAAATGTCCTACAGAAATAAAACTTTCACAAAATTTTCTATAGAAATAAAAATTTGACAAAATTTTCTATAGAAATAAAATTTTGACAAAATTTTTTATAGAAATAAAATTTTTACAAAATTTCCTATATAAATAAAATTTTCACAAAATCTTCTCTAGAAATAAAAATTTTGAAAAAATTAAGAAATAATTAATAAATTAAGAAATAAAATTTTGACAAAACAAAATCTCCTACAGAAATAAAACTTTCACAAAATTTTCTATAGAAATAAAATGTTCACAAAAATTTCTACAGAAATAAAATTTTGACAAAATTTTCCATAGAAATAAAATTTCGTCAAAATTTTCTATAGAAATAAAATTTTGACAAAATTTCCTATATAAATAAAATTTTCACAAAATTTCTTATATAAATAAAATTTTCACAAAATCTTCTAAGAAATAAAAATTTTGAAAAAAATTCCTATAGAAATAAAATTTTGACAAAATTAAGAAATAATTAATAAATTAAGAAATAAAATTTTGACAAAACAAAAGCTCCTACAGAAATAAAACTTTCACAAAATTTTCTATAGAAATAAAATGTTCACAAAATTGTTTATAGAAATGAAAATTTCACAAAATTTTCTGAAGAAATAAAATTTTAACAAAATTTTCTATAGAAATAAAATCTTGATAAAATTTTCTACAGAAATAAAATCTTGACAAAATTTTCGATAGAAATAAACTTTTAGCAAAATTTTCTATGGACATACAATTTTAATAAAATTGTCTAAACATGATGTATACATCCACATTCACAATCCTTCACAACTAAACGTACTTTCGATTATTGAGAAAATCCATTCGATCCGTCTACAAAAATGGTGGATTTTTTAAGGTTGGTGGATTAGTTGATCTCTTTAAGATTTGGTAGATTTTGCCAAACTGTCCTCTCCAAGTAAGAGGCAAATAAATAAATTTTCTAAACAAATAAAATTTGTACAAAATTTTCTATAGAAATATAATTTTGATAAAATTTTTTCTAGAAATGAAATTTTAACAAAATTTTCTACAAAAATAAAACTTTGACAAAGTTAGATATAGAAATAAAATTTTGACAAAATTATTTATAGAAATAAAATTTTGACAAAATTTTCTATAGAAATAAAATTTTGAAAACATTTTCTATAGAAATAAACTTTTAACAAAATTTGCTATAGACATAAAATTTTAATAAAATTGTCTACAGAAATAAAATTTTAATAACATTTTCTATAGCAATAAAATTTTTAAAACATTCTCTATAAAACAAAAAATTTTCACAAAATTGTCTTAAAAATAAAACTTTGTGAAAATTTTCATAGAAAAAAAATTTTGACAAAATTTTTTATAGAAATAAAATATTGACAAAATTTCCTCTAGAAATAAAAATTTAACAAAATTTTCTACAGAATAGATTTTTTGATAAAGTTTCCTATAGAAATGAAAGTTTTACAAATCTTTCTATAGAAATAATACTTTTGACAAAATTGTTTATACAAAAAAATTTTGAGAAAATTTTCGATAGAAATAAAATTTTGACAAAAATTGTAGGGAGCATATGATTATCAACACCATATGTATACGTTGCGTATTCGCATCATTAGCTGCCATTGACAATTCTCTATACAGTGGGATGCACCGTACAGAAATTCGTACCTTTGAATAAGCACATTGTGGTTTTTGGATATAGAAATAAAATTTTCAAAAAAAGGTTTCCATAAAAATAAAATGTTGACAAAATTTCCTATGGAAATAAAATTTAAAAAAAAAATCTATAGAAACAATAGTTTGAAAAATTTTTCCATAAAAATAAAATGTTCACAAAATGTTCTATAGAAATAAAATTTTGACAAAATTTTCAATATACATAAAATTTTTACAAAAATAAAATTTTGACAAAATTTTTTATAGAAATAAAATGTTGACAAAATTGTCTATAGAAATAAAATTTTGATAAAATTGTCTATAGAAATAAAATTTTGACAAAATTGTCTATAAAAATAACATTTTGACAAAATTGTCTATAGAAATAAAATTTTGACAAAATTATGTATTGAAATAAAAATTTGACAAAATTTCCTATAGAAATAAAATCTTGACAAAATTTCTTATGGAAATAAAATTTTGACAAAATCTTCTATAAAATTTTAAAATGAATTTTTCTTTTCTTCTAAAGAAATAAAATTTCGACAATATATTCTATAGAAATAAAATGTTGACAATAATTTTGTGTAGAAATAAAGTTTTTATAACATGTTCTATAACAATAAAATTTTGCTAAATAATTGTTCTTTTGTTTGGTAGTTTTTTTTTTTTTGTAAAATATTCTCCAAACTTTGGTAGATTCTTTTTTTACCCGGGTGCAACCGTTCTCAGAGGTTTGCCCTGAGCATGATTGCCAATGACACCATGTGTCTATTTCGTCTCCTTCTGGGTGTTGCAAACATATGCACTAACTTATAATACCCTGTTCCACAGTGTGGCATCATAATGCTGTACTGGGGGCGTATGGTTATCAACATCATCTGTATATGTTGCGTATACGCATCATGGGCTGCCGTTGACAAATTTTATTCATTGAGATGCATCGTTGTTTTGAGAGCAACTTTGAACCAATACCGGTTGTAAGATAGATATCTATCAAGTTCTCCCGAGTCCTAGAAAGGATTTAAGATAATTTTATTGTGTACTAAAATCCTTCGTACACGAATTAAAGGATTTTTTTAATTAAAGGCCGGTTGGTAAAATTTTCCAAACTCATCACACCTCCTTCACAATGTCATGGATTACATTAGATTGGATTGCAAAGTATGAAAGTATGAAAGCTACTTAACAGTAAAGCAAACAGCAATACAATCACATACACACACACCCACAAACAAACAACATTTACAAATACACCAACAACACAAAGGTCAGATAGGTATTTTTTGGCTCAGTCTGCATGCTGCTGCACATGTTTGGATGGCGATGATGCAAAAACCAAAAATCACAACTCAAATATGCATGAATCAAACGATGAGGACTATGGCGAATGATGATGATGATGATGACGATGATGATCATCATCGTGGTGGTGATAGTGAGTGATGATGATGGTTACGCTGAAAAGTATGAATGAGTTCTGTATATGACTGTTGTCCTTTTGTATTTGAGCCTCCGTGTTTTTAAACCCGAATCGATTTACATATACGGCAACGAATTGTGATCTACGGTATAGGAGTTTCAAATTGAAGTGCATAGACGAATGAATGGACGGTTGGATGATTGTTCATTTTTGTTTGCTTGCTATTCAAAAACATCGTGTTTAACTTTACAAATCAATTACGTATTGTATAGTTGAATATTTGCTTAACAGGGAGGCGGAATGGAAGGTAGACTAGCAAACCGCGACATAAGCATCCAAATGAAAATGACCATCCTATGGGGTCAATGGTTTCAAGCAAATTGAACCAAGAGAGAAAAAATAACCCGCCACGAAGAGGAGTTTTGTTTCCTTTTGGTCATTATTAGAATGAAACGTAGCGGAGAGATGAAGTGCAGGTGAATTTGATCCTTTCCTATTTAAAAAGGATCTTAGAATCTGAAGGCTTGAAGACATCAAATTGTTGTGGACTATTGGAAATTTTAAAAATTTAATGTAACACCTTGTTTACCCTCTATTTGTCATTCCGTTTGTAACACATCGAAACATTGCTCTCAGAAAATTCTGTGTCTGAGTTACGAGTTCCGTACGTATTTTGACAAAATTTACTGCAGAAATAAAATTTTGACATTAGTTTCTATAGGAATAAAATATTAACAACAATTTCTGTAAAAATAAAATTTTGAAAAAATTTTCTGTAGAAATAAAATCCTGACAATATTTTTTATAGGAATAAAATCTTGACAATATTTTCTATAGAAATAAAATTTTTATAAACTTTTCTATAGAAATAAAATTTTGACAAAATTTTCTATAACAATATAATTTTAACAAAATTTTCTATCGAATTAAAATTTTGACAAATTTATTGTAGAAATAAAATTTTGAAAAAATTTTCTTTAGCAATATAATTTTAACAAAATTTTCTATCGAATTAAAATTTGAAAAAATTTTCTCTAGAAATAAAATTTTGACAAAATTTTCTATAGAAATAAAATTTTGACAAATTTTTCTGTATTTAATTTTAATTTATATTTAATTTAATTTATATAGAAAATTTTGTCAAAATTCTATGTATATACGAAAATTTTGCAAACTTTCATTTATATAGGAAATTTTGTCAAAATCTAATTTCTATAGGAAATTTTATTAAAATTCCTTTAATACACGATTTTTGTTTTTGCTAAATATAATTTTCTAGGTATTTTTTGCAAAATTTCAATTTTAAGGAAATTTTATCAAAATTCTATTTATATAGGAAATTTTGTCAAAATGTCATTTCTATAGAAATTTTTGTCAAAATTTCATGTCTATATGAAATATTTGTAAAATTGTAATAAACTTTCTTTAATTCAACATTTTTCGCTAAATATCATTTTCGGGGTATTTTTTGCAATATTTCTATAGAAAATTTTGTCAAAATTTCCTATCAAATCATAGAAATTTTATGAAAATTTCATTTCCATAGGTAATTTTGTCAAAACTTCATTTCTATTCATTTCAATGGAAAATTTTGTGAAAATTTCATATTTAGAAGAAATTTTATCAAAATTTCTTTTATATAGCATCTTATGCTAAATTTAATATTCTGGGGAATATTGTCAACATTTCATTTTCAAAGGAAATTTTTGCAAAATTTTATTTCCATAGGAAACATTCTAGAAATTTATTTCTATAGGAAATTTCTTCAAAATTTCATTTCTATAAGATTTCATTTCGCTAGAGGGTTTTGTCATAATTTCATTTCCATAAGATATTTTTCTCTATGTAAAATTTTCTAAAATTTTCATTTCTAAAGAAAATGTGTGCAAAATGTCAAAATGACAATTTTGTGGAAATATCCTATAGATATTTCTACAAAATTTTATATTTATAGGAAATTTTTGCAAGATTCATTTCTAAAAGAAATTTTGAATTTCTATAGATGATTTGGTCAAAATTTCATTTCCATAGAAAATTTTATCAATATTTCTTTTCCAAATGAATTTTCGTTAAATTTAATTTTCTAGAAATATTCACTTCTATTGGAAATTTTGTCGAAATAATATTTAAAAAAATGTGATTTCTATAGAAAATTTTATCAAAATTCCATTCCCATAGGAATTTTTTTCAGACTTTCAATTTTATACGAAATTTTTGCAAAATTTAATTTATATAGATTTTTTTTTCGAAATTTCATTTTTCTTGAACGATTTTGAAAATTTAATTTTTGCAATTTTTATTTCTATAGGAAATGTTTGCAAATTTCATTTCTATAAATAAATTTGGCAAAATTTTATTTCTGAACAAAATTTATATAGGAAATTTTTGCAATATTTAATTTCTGTAAAAAAAAATAATTTCTAAAATTAATTTTTGCACATTTTCATTTCTATAGGAAATTTTTGGCAGTTTTCGTTTCCATAGGAAAATTTTGTAAAATTTCACTACTAATGGAAATTTTTTATAAATTTTATTTCTATAAAATAAAACTTTGACAAAATTTTCTATAGAAGTAAAATTTTGACAAAATTTTCTATGGAAATAAATTTGTGGAAAAATTTAAAATTTTGGGAAAATTTTCTATAGAAATAAAACATTGTAAACATTTTCTACAATTTTGACAAAATTTTCTATAGAAATAAATTTTTGAAAAAATTTTCAATAGAATTAAAATTTTGAGAAAATTTTCTATAGAAATAAAATTTTGACAAAATTTTCTATAGAAATAAAACTTTGACAATATTTTCTATAGAAATAAAATTTTGACAACATTTTCTATAGAAATAAAATTTTGACAAAATATTCGATGCAAATAAAATTTTGACAAAATTTTCTATAGAAAGAAAATTTTGCAAAAATTTTCTACAGACATAAAATTTTGCGAAAATTTTCTATAGAAAACAATTTTGACAAAATGTTCTATAGAAATAAAATTTTGACAAGATTTTCTACAGAAATAAAGTTTCGACAAAATTTTCTATAGAAATAAAATTTTGACAAAATTTTCTATTGAAATAAATTTTTGAAAAATTTTTCAATAGAATTAAAATTCTACCGAATTACAATTTTGACAAAATTTCGTGTAGAAATAAAATTGTTTTTTGAAAGAAATAATGTTTTATAATTTTAACAAATATCTCTATCGAGTTAAAATTTTTATAAATTTATTGTAGAAATAAAATTTTGACATAATTTTCTAAGAAAAATTTTTTTTAAATTTTCTTGGAAATAAAATTTTGACAAAATTTCCTATAAAAATAAAATTTCGATAAAATTTTCTATAGAAATAAAATTTTGACAAAATCTTCTATAGAAATAAAATCTTGACAAAATGTTCTATAAAAATAAAATTTTCGTTTTGTTTTCTTATTGGTGGTTCATTCTTCAATCATTTTGTTGTTTTTGATTTTAAAACCACTAAACTAAACTAAACCACTAGACTAAACTATAAGTAAAGCATAACCAAAATTTTCTATAGAAATAAAATTTTGCCAAATTTTCTATAGAAATAAAATTTTATCATAATTTTATTTCTATAGAAAATTATCTCAAATTTTTATGTCTGTAAAAAATTTTATCAAAATTTAAATATGGCAAAGCAAAAGAGATATGTTTGTACAAATTTATTTCGGCAAATGAAATAAAATTATGACAAAATTTTCTATAGAAATAAAATTATGACAAAATTTTCTATAGAAATAAAATTTTGCCAAATTTTCTATAGAAATAAAATTTTGTCATAATTTTATTTCTATAGAAAATTATCTCAAATTTTTAAGTCTATAGAAAATTTTATCAAAATTTAAATATGGCAAAGGAAAAGAGATATGTTTGTACAAATGTATTTCGGCAAATGAAATAAAATAATGCAAAATTTTCTATAGAAATAAAAGTATGACAAAATTTTCTATAGAAACATAATTTTGTCAAATTTTTATTTCTGTAGAAAATCTTATCAAAACTTAAATATGGCAAAGGAAAAGATTACGTTTGTACAAATTTATTTCGGCAAATGAAATAAAATTATGACAAAATTTTCTATAAATTTTGACAACATTTTCTATAGAAATAAAATTTTTAAAAAAATTTTCTTTAGAAATAAAATTTTGAGAAAAATTTTTAAATCTAATAATTCCTATTCCTATATATTAAAATCTGAACTGATAATTGGTATCCGACCATTTATCTCAAATTAAAGCGTTTTTTTTTTTAATCCCTTTATGAATACCCCTCCTGTGCCACCAAATATCCTTAAAATATTTGTCTACATAATTAATATGCCAAAATTTGTGAACTGCAATCCGATTTATCTAATACCTCTAATACCAACTGTCACAATTAACTAAATATGTACGTTCTATAGACTTTAGAAGTTTTTTTGCCTTTTCACTTATTTTTATATTCCTCCAGGCTGTGGCTTCGCTTTAATTTTACTATTATTTTCGTTTTTTTTTTCCCTCATAAATTTTGTTAAATTAAGTAGATTTTATTCATACAAATCAGTGAACAATAAAAGCAACACCACCACCTAACTAATATACCATGCATACGCTGTTACTCCATTCAGAATGCCACATATGGTCGTACATGGGCCCCCGTATGCAGGCACACTAACACGAAAATTGAATATGTGATGCATACATGTGAGAGTGTATGTGTGCTCACATATGGATGCATAAAAATGCATTCACATTTATTTGACTGTTGAATATTCAATAGCAAGACCTAAACGTGGATTAAAGGGGAGACGTGTCGTTGTTTTTTTTTTTGTGGTATTGGTACTACCATTGTTCGAACCCGTACAATATGTTAGCATATACATATGTGCAGGTGCTGCTCTTATAATAACTCAGTAATTGTATTTGGAATATTTTGAATTTAGTACCTAAGTGTACGAAATTTAATATGCATATACGGTTGGACCTAAACATCTGTACTATCCACCATGAAATATAAAGGCAGTACTCCTTAATCAAATTCCAGCAGCAAGTGGTAAACATATACAAATATAGGAACTTGTTTTCACAATTTTATAACTATAGATTTTTTTTCAAAATTTTATACCTATAGATTTTTTTTTTAATTTTATACATATAGAAAATTTTGTTAAAATGTTATACCTATAGAAAATTTTTTTAACATATTATTTCTGTAGCAATTTTTTTGTAATTTTATTTCTATAGAAAATTTCGTAAAAAATTTATTTCTATAGAAAATTTTGTCAAAATTTTATTTCTATAGAATAGAAATAAGAAAATTTTCTATTGAAATAAAATTTCGACAAAATTTTCTTTAGATATAAATTTTTCACAAAACCTTAATATATAAAAATAAGTCGGGTTTTCCTTCCTGACGCTTTAACTCGAGAACGCACCAACCGATTTCCACGATTAGCCTCAGGCTCCGTAAGGTTTATTGCAAAGAAAATAAATTTTTGACAAAATCTTAATATATAAAAATAAGTCGGGTTTTCCTTCCTGACGCTTTAACTCGAGAACGCACCAACCGATTTGCACGATTGGCCTCGGGCTCCGTAAGGTTTATAGCATAGAAAATTCAAGAAAATTTTCAACGGAAATGAGGGAAAAAACTGCTTCTATATACAGCGCCATCTCTGATGTAACTCCAGAAAGCACGAACCGATTTCAACGGTTTTGCATTCGTTGGAAAGGTCTCGGGCTCTGTGAGGTTTATATTCTTTTCCCAATACAGCGCACATTACAAAAAATTATAATTTGAATTCATCGCAGTTACCTTTCTTATAAAATATTTTTTTCACATTTGTTTTGTTTTGTTATTGTTGGTTTTGTTCTTTAAGCATTGTTGTTGTTTTTTTTATTTCAGCTTAAAACCATACATTGACTAAACTACATGAAAAATGTTCAGAGAACGTTGAGAGTAATCATGTGATGAAATCATGTGATGAAACTCATTTTTTGATGTCTGGTGGGAGAGGGGACATCCTTCATGCCAGACTTTTTCAAAATTGGGCCAAAGTTCTCCGATTTGGGTGAAATTTCCAACGAAGGTTAAGGGTGAGGTCTAGACAAAGACCCGCTACTTTTTTCTCTATATTTGGTCGCGGAAGTGGAGGTGGACCACCGCTTTATACGATTTTTGTTTAAAGCTTAGTAAAAAAAAAAAAAACAAGTATATACGTCCGTGAGTTCGGCCAGGCCGAATCTTATGTACCTTCCACCATGGATTGCGTAGAAACTTCTACGAAAGACTGTCATTCACAATCGAATTACTTGGGTTGTGGTATCTTAAAACTTCTTAACATCGTTTTCTAAATTGTGAGTTAGTCCATACGTGGTATATATTAGACAAAAAAGTTATGTATAGTTAAGTCTACAAATAATTACGAATCGATATGGACTTTTTGCACGATACGTAGAGAGCCAGAATTGAAATATGGGGGGAACTTGATATGGACCAATTTTTGTATGATTGGAAATCGATTTATCTGAGGGATATATATAACTATAGACCGATATGGACCTAGTTAGGCATGGTTGTTAACGACCATATACTAGCACAATGTACCAAATTTCAACTCAACCGGATGATTTGGCTTGGTACATTGGCCTCCAAGAGACTCCAAAACCAAATTTCGGGATCGGTTTATATGGGGCTATATATGATTATGGACTGATATGGACCACTTTTGTCATGGTTGTTATACATCATATACTATCACCACGTACCAAATTTCAAGAAGATCGGATAAATTTTGCTTCTCCAAAAGGCACCGGAGGTCAAGTCTGGGGATCGGTTTATATGGGAACTATATATAATTATGGACTGATAGGAACCAATTCCTGCATGGTTGTTGGATACCATATACTAACATCACGTACCCAATTTCAACCGAATGGGAAGAATTTTGCTCTTCCAACGGGCTCTGGAGGTCAAATCTGGTGATCGGTTTATATGGGACCTATATATAATTATGGACCGATATGGACCAATTCTTGCATGGGAGTTTGAGGCCATATATTAACACCACGTACCAAATTTCAACTGAATCAGATGAATTTTGGTCTTCCAAGAGGCTCCGGAGGTCAAATCTGGTGATCGGTTTATATGGGGGCTATATATAATTATGGACCGATGTGGACCAATTTTTGCATGGATGTTAGAGACCATATACTAACGCCATGTACCAAATTTCACCGGATCGGGTGAAATTTGCTTCTCTTAGAGGCCTCGCAAGCCAAATCGGGGGATCGGTTTATATGGGGGCTATATATAATTATGGACCGATATGGACCAATTTTTGCATGGTTGTTAGAGCCCATATACTAACACCACGTACCAAATTTCAGCCGGATCGGATGAAATTTGCTTCTCTTAGAGGCCTCGCAAGCCAAATGGGGCGATCGGTTTATATGGGGGGTATATATAATTATGGACCGATGTGGACCAATTTCTGCATGGTTGTTAGAGACCATATACTAACGCCATGTACCAAATTTCAGCCGGATCGGATGAAATTTGCTTCTCTTAGAGGCGCCACAAGCCAAAAGGGGGGGGATCGGTTTATATGGGGGCTATATATAATTATGGACCGATGTGGACCAATTTTTGCATGGTTATTAGAGGCCATATACTAACACTATGCACCAAATTTCAGCCGGATCGGATGAAATTTGCTTCTCTTAGAGACCTCGCAAGCCAAATTTGGGGCTCCGTTTATATGGGGGCTATACGTAAAAGTGGACCGATATGGCCCATTTACAATACCATCCGACCTACATCAATAACAACTACTTGTGCCAAGTTTCAAGTCGATAGCTTGCTTCGTTCGGAAGTTAGCGTGATTTCAACAGACGGACGGACGGACGGACAGACATGCTCAGATCGACTCAGAATTTCACCACGACCCAGAATATATATACTTTATGGGGTCTTAGAGCAATATTTCGATGTGTTACAAACGGAATGACAAAGTTAATATACCCCCATCCTATGGTGGAGGGTATACAAATGTATTGAAAGGGAACACCCCCTACCCGACGTTTGCTAATCCGGTCCGTTTTACATCTGCATAACCGCCCTATTTCTGTATATAAACGAAAAAGAAAGTAGTTCGATTTTTTGAAATGTAGAACGATATGGTTGACTAAGTTAACGAAAATATTCCTCGTTAGCCAAAATATTCCTTTTATTTCTGTAGAAATAATATTTTGACAAAATTTTTTATAGCAATACAATTTTTACAATATTTTCTATAGAAACAAAGTTTGTCTATAGAAATTAAATTTTGACAAAACTTTCTATAAAAATAAAATGTTGACTAAATTTTCTATAGAAATAAAATTTAAACAAACTTTTCTATAGAAATAAAATTTTGACTAAAATTTCTATATAAATAAAATTATTGACATTATTGACAAACAAAAAATATTGACAAAATTTTCAATAGAAATAAAATATTGACAACATTTTCTATAGAAATAAAATCTTGAGAAAAATTTTTATAGAAATAAAATTTTGACAAAATTTTCTATAGAAATAAAATCTTGATAAAAATATTCTATAGAAATAAAATTTTGACAAAAATTTTCTATAGAAATAAAATTTTGACGAAATTTTCTATGGAAATAAAATTTTGACAAATTTTTTTAAAGAGATAAAATTTTGACAAAATTTTCTATAGAAATAAAATTTTGAAAAAATTTTCTATAGGTATGCAATTTTGACAAAATTTTCTATAGGTACAAAATTTTGACAAAATTTTCTATAGAAATAAAATTTTGAGAACATTTTCTATAGGTATAAAGTTTTGACAAAATTTTCTATAGAATTAAAATTTTGAGAAAATTTTCTATAGGTATAAAATTTTGAAAAAAAATTCTATAGAAATAAAATTTTAACAAAAGTTTCTATAAAAATAAAATTTTTACAAAATTGTCTATGGAAATAAAATTTTAACAAAATTTTCTATAGAAATAAAATTTTTATAAAATTTTCTATAGAAATAAAATTTTGAAAAAATTTGCTATAGAAAAAACATTTTGGGAAAATTTGCTATAGGAATAATATTTTGACAAAATTTTCTATAGAAATAAAATTTTGAAAAAATTTGCTATAGGAATAAAATTTTGGGAAAATTTTCTATACAAATAAAATGTTGACGAAATTTTCTATGGAAATAAAATGTTATCAACATTTTCTATAAAAATAAAATTTTTACAAAAACAACAACAATGCATTTTACAAAATGTTTTATAGAAATAAAATTGTGAGAAAATTTTCTATAGAAATACAATTTTTACAAAATTTTCTATGAAAATAAAATTTTGACAAAATTTTCTATAGAAATAAAATTTTTATAAAATTTTCTATAGAAATAAAATTTTGAAAAAATTTGCTATAGAAAAAACATTGTGGGGAAATTTTGGGAAAATTTTCTATACAAATAAAATTTTGACAAAATTTTCTATGGAAATAAAATTTTATCAAAATTTTCTATAAAAATAAAATTTTTACAAAATGTTTTATAGAAATAAAATTGTGAGAAAATTTTCTATAGAAATACAATTTTGACAAAATTTCTATAGAAATAGAATTTTGACAAAATTTTCTATGGAAATAAAATTTTGACAAATTTTTTTAAAGAGATAAAATTTTGACAAAATTTTCTATAGAAATAAAATTTTGAAAAAATTTTCTATAGGTATACAATTTTGACAAAATTTTCTATAGGTACAACATTTTGACAAAATTTTCTATAGGTACAACATTTTGACAAAATTTTCTACAGAAATAAAATTTTGACAAAATTTTCTAAGGAAATAAAATTTTGACAAAATTTTCTATAGAAATAAAATTTTGACATAATTTTTATAGAATTAAAATCTTCTATAGAAAAACAATTTTACAAAATTTTCTAAAGAAATAAAATTTTGATAACAAAATCTACAGAAATAAATTATTAATTATCATCATATCAGTCTATAGTATTTTTAGCTCTCTTTTGAACTTTCATAGCATACTTCACTTCATCCCTATTTCAAGGGTCATCATTAGTTTCCATCACAGTTCATAGTTTATTTAGATTATCCCACATTTCATTGTTATTTAGTTATGAGGAAAACACATATAATTTTATAATTTCATATGTTAATTAGTTGTTACTCTAATACGGATTTATTTACAACCACACATTCAAGTGGAGAATAACATTATAGACATATATGTATATGATAATAGAGCAGTGTTTATGGTATGATATGCGTGTGGATGTGTGTGTTTTTGGTCACAATAAATGAGCCCCGCCAAACACGGGTCCTTGTTATGAATGGCGCTATGTTGAACAAAATTTTTAATAAACCAATTATAATATTAAATAATTTTTAAAAATGCATTTGCCAAAATATGTACATTTAAATGGAATGCAAACTATGAGGGGATTACAATTAAACGAAATTTTTGATATTTGCAATAAATTAAATGTAGGTCTTCTTATATTCATTCATGGAGAATTATATTATTAGTTAGTTTCAAGCCGATAGCTTATTTTGTTCGCAAGTTTGGGATGATTTCAACAGACAGACGTTGCTAGACCGACTCAGAATTTCTCCGCGACCAAAAATTTAAATATAAGGTCTGAGACCGATATTTCGATGTGTTACAAACGGAATGACAAAGTTATTATACCCCTATTGAAAATCGACATTTTCAAAATTGTAAAAAGTTGATATGTTAAAAACTGGAGTTTTTCAAATTTGAACAAGTATATACGGCCGTAAGTTCGGCCAGGCCGAAGCTTATGTACCCTCCATCATGGATTGCGTAGAAACTTCATCTAAACACTGCCATCCACAATCGAATTACTTAAGTTGCGGTAACGCTTGCCGATGGCAAGGTATCTTAAAACCTCCTAACACCATCTTCTAAATTGTATGTAAGTCCATACGTGGTATATATTAAATCAAAAAAGATCGATCCAATACATATATAATTCAGTTTGACAAAGTAGATATAAAATTTTGACAAAATTTTCTACAGAAAAAAAATTTTAACAAAATTTTCTATAGAAATAAAATGTTCACAAAATTTTCTATAGAAAGAAAAATTTTGACAAAATTTTCTATAGAAATAAACTTTTGACAAAATTTTCTATAGAAATAAAATCTTGGTAGATTATTTTTGGCTCGAGTGGCAACCATGATTATGAACCGAATAAAATTTGAACAAAATTTTCTATAGAAATAAAATTTTGACAATGATGAAAATTTTATTATGAACCGAATAAAATTTTAACAACATTTTCTCTAGAAATAAAATTTTGACAAAATCTTCTATAGAAATCAAATTTTGACAAAATTTTCTATAGAAATAAAATTTTGGTAGATTATTTTTGGCTCTAGTGGCAACCATGATTATGAACCGATATGGACCAATTTTTGTGTGATTGGACCAATTTTGGTATGGTTGTTATCGACCCTATACTAACCCACGTGCCTAATTTGAACCGGATCGGATGAATTTTGCTCCTCCAAGAGGCTCCGGTGGTCAAATCTGGAGAATGTTTTATATGGGGGCTAGGTTAGGTTAGGTTAGGTGGCAGCCCGATGTATCAGGCTCACTTAGACTATTCAGTCCATTGTGATACCACATTGGTGAACTTCTCTCTTATCACTGAGTGCTGCCCGATTCCATGTTAAGCTCAATGACAAGGGACCTCCTTTTTATAGCCGAGTCCGACCGGCGTTCCACATTGCAGTAAAACCACTTAGAGAAGCTTGAAACCCTCAGAAATGTCACCAGCATTACTGAGGTGGGATAATCCACCGCTGAAAAACTTTTTGGTGTTCGGTCGAAGCAGGAATCGAACCCACGACCTTGTGTATGCAAGGCGGGCATGCTAACCATTGCACCACGGTGGCTCCCGTGGTGCAATGGGGGCTATATATAATTATGGACCGATATGGACCAATTCTGGCACGGTTGTTAGAGACCATATACCAACACCATGTACCAAATTTTAGCCGGATAGGATGAAATTTGCTTCTCTTTTAGGCTCCGCCAGCCAAATCTGGGGATCGGTTTATATTGGTGCTATATATAATTATGGACCGATGTGGACCAATTTTTGCATGGTTGTTAGAGACCATATACCAGCACCATATACCAAATTTCAGGCGGATCGGATGAAATATGCTTCTCTTAGAGGCTCCACAAGCCAAATCTGCGGATCGGTTTAGATTGGGGCTATACATAATTGAGGACCGATGTGGCCCATTTTCAATACCATCTGACCTACATTGATAACAACTACCTGTGCCAAGTTTCAAGTCGATAGCTTGTTTCGTTCGGAAGTTAGCGTGATTTCAACAGACGGACGGACGGACGGACATGCTTAGATCGACTCAGAATTTCACCACGACCCAGAATATATATACTTTATGGGGTCTTAGAGCAATATTTCGATGTGTTACAAACGGAAGGGCAAAGTTAATATACCCCCATCCCATGATGGAGGGTATAAAAATGATGAAGACGCAATATTTGCAAAAATTGAAAAATCAATATTTTCGTTTTTTAGGTTCTCATTATTATTCGACCCTAAAATTGAAATTTATAATTTTAATATATAAATGAAATTTATAATTTTAAAATATAAATAAAATTTATAATTTTAAAATATAAATGAAATTTATATTTTAATTGCCAATTCCAAAAAGATACTTGAATTTCATATTTTTGTCCATTTCAATTTAAGAAACATTTACCAAGAGTGACAAAGACAAAAGAATAGAAATTTAACGCCAACTCATGTCAACAGAATTGTTGTTAATTGCTTGCCTTGGCGGATCCTCTTAGACATTTATGGAAAACATTTTCTTAAGGGAATTCTCTTAGATGTGTGTGTGTGTTTTCTTTTCGTCTAGGCAAGTAAATGGTTGGTGTTACTATTTATGACCTTGTTGCACACGTAAGCCCTTCAATCCAAATGGTTGGCCAAGAACAGCAAATCCATGAGACTATCACAGGTCTGGCTTAGAATGAAAAGCAAACACTCAGGTATATTCACCTAGAACATCATCGGAATAGAAAAGGGCCAACATTAGCCATTTAAAGAAATTCCGTAAATATTTTCAAATAAGATTCCCCTTGAGGCGTTGCCCATTGGTAACCCCCAGCCCTTAAGGAAAACACATTGTTGTCGTCTAAGGCTTTAGATATTGTGGATGTTTAGCTATGATGACTGTTTTGCTTAGAGCTGGGCTCACTGCAATGTCTAGTTTGTGTTGTAATTTATTTCATTGTTTTTTTTTTTGGCGACTTCCGGTTTCCGGTTGAAGCACACATTCATACTCCCAAACACATATATACCTACATTCCCGTTGAAGTATTTAAACGCTGACACAGTCGTAAACACATCATAGCGTATGGCCAGTTGGTGGTCTTCACAAAGCTCCTTTTTTCCTACTTTCACTCTACTACAAAGCAAACCCTCAACAATTGGCTAGAAGACACACACACGCGCGCACATACACAAGTCACTAGCCCATAGTAAAGAGGGTCAGCTATTAATGGTACAACAAACATCGGGACCAGAACTACGAACTATACAATGGCCCAATACACCGTACACAGTACTCCATCGACCATTACAATACAATTCAACCGACAAGAGCCCATTGTTTGGTGCTAGATCCTTGTTACAATACAACAATGAATGAATGGCATTTTTAAAGGATTTGTTTGAGTGTTTTCCTCATTTTGTCTATGTGTGTGTATTTGGGGAATGAAAAAACAGGAGCTTGGAACATATGATTTTTAGTGCAAGCATATTGTTGCAAAAGGGTTTGCGTTTTTTGGAAAAATTTAACTTTTTATATAATTTTGCATAGAAATAATTCTACAGAAATAAAATTTTGATAAAATTTTGTATAGAAATGCATTTTTGAGATAATTTTCCAGAGAAATAAAATTTTGATAAAATTTTCCATAGAAATAAAATTATGACCAAATTTTCTATAGAAATAAAATTTTTACAAACTTTTCCATAGAAATAAAATGTTGACACAATTTTCATAGAAATAAAATTTTGACTAAATTTTCTATACAAATAAAATTTTGACTAAATTTTCTATAGAAATAAAATTTTGACTACATTTTCTATAGAAATAAAATGTTGACAAAATTTTCCATAGAAATAATATTTTGACAAAATTTTCTATAGAAATAAAATTATGTAAAAATTGTCTATAAAAAAATAAATAAAATTTTGACAAAATTTTCTAGAGTAATAAAATTTTGACAAAATTTTCTACAGAAATAAAACTTTGACAAAATTTTCCACAGAAATAAATTTGACCAAATTTTCTATAGAAATAAAATTTTGACTAAATTTTCTATCGAAATAAAATTTTGTAAAACTTTTCTGTAGGAATAAAATAAATAAAATGTTGACAAAATTATCTACAGTAATAAAATTTTGACAAATATTTCTTTAACGAAATTTTCTATAGAAAAAAAAAAACTTTGGCAAAAATTTCTACAGAAATAAAACTTTGACAAAATATTCTACAGAAATGAAATTTTAAAATAGTTTTCAATAGAAATAAAATTTTGACAAAATTTTCTATGGAAATAAAATTTTGAGAAAATTTTCTATAGAAATAAAATTTTTATAAACTTTTCAATAGAAATAATATATTGACACAATTTTCCATAGAAATAAAATTTTGACTAAATTTTCTATACAAATAAAATTTTGACAAAATTTTCCAGAGAAATAAAATTTTGACAAAATTTTCTATACGAATAAAATTTTGAAATAATTTTCCAGAGAAATAAAATTTTGACTAAATTTTCTATAGATATAAAATTTTGACTACATTTTCTATAGAAATAAAAATTTGGCAAAATTTTCCATAGAAAAAATATGTTGAAAAAATTTCCTATAGAAATAAAATTTTGTAAAAATTTTCTATAAAAAAAATAAATAAAATTTTGACAAAATTTTCTACAGTAATAAAATTTTGACAAATTTTTCGACAAAAACAAAACTTTCACAAAATTTTCTACAGAAATAAAATTTTGACCAAATTTTCTGTAGAAATAAAATTTTGACTAAATTTTCTATAGAAATAAAATTTGGACTAAATTTTCTATAGAAATAAAATTTTGTAAAACTTTTCTGTAGAAATAAAATAAATAAAATGTTGACAAAATTTTCCACTGTAATAAAATTTTGACAAATATTTCTATAGATACAAAACTTTGACGAAATTTTCTATAGAAACAAAATTTTTACAAAATTTTCTATAGAAAAAAAAACTTTGACAAAAATTTCTACAGAAATAAAACTTTGACGAAATTTTCTATAGAAATGAAATTTTAAAAGAGTTTTCAATAGAAATAAAATTTTGACAACATTTTCTATGGAAATAAAATTTTGACGAAATTTTCTATAGAAACAAAATTTTGACAAAATTTTTTATAGAATAAAATTTTGACAAAATTTTCTATAGAAACAAAAATTTTGACAACATTTTCTACGGAAATAAAATTTTGAAAAAATTTTCTATAGAAATAAAATTTTGACAAACTTTTCTATGGAAATAAAATTTTGACAAAATTTTCTATAGAAATAAAATTTTTATAAAATTTTCTACTGAAATAAAATTTTGACAAAATTTTCTATACAAAAATAAAATTTTTATAAAATTTTCTACTGAAATAATATTTCAATTAAATTTTTTATAGAAAGAAAATTTCCATAGAAAAGAAATCTTGACAAAATTTTCTATAGACAAAAAATTTTGACAAAAAGTTCTAAGGAAATAAAATTTTAACAGAATTTTCTATAGAAACGAAATTTTGACAAAATTTTCTATAGAATTAAAATCTTGACTATAGAAATAAATTCTTGTCAAAATTTTCTATAGAAATAAAATTTTGACCAAATTTTCTATAAAAAAATTCATGAGAAATAAATTGTTGATAAAACCTATTATAGAAATAAAATTTTAATAAAATTTTCTATAAAAAAGATTCACAAAATTTTCTATAGAAATAAAATTTTAACAAATATTTCCATAGATATAAAATTTTGACAAATATTTCTATAGTTATAAAACTTTGACGAAATATTCTATAGAAATAAAATTTTGACAAAATTGTATACATAAGTACCATTTTGACAAAATTTTCCATAGAAATAAAATTTAGACAACATTTTCTGTATTCAAAAATTTTCTATAGAAATGCAACTCTGACCAAAATTTGTTTATAAATTAAATTTAGACAAAATTTTCTATACAACTTGAGTTATTTTCTGTCTGTCTGTTGTAATCACGCTACAGCCTTCAATAATGGCACTATCGTCTCGAAATTTGGCACAGATTAGTTTTTTGTTTGCAGGCAGGTCAAGTTCGAAGATGGGCTATATCGGTCCAAGTTTTTATATAGTCCCCATATAAACCGACCTCCCGATTTTGGGTCTTGGGCCTATAAAAACTGTAGTTTTTATCCGATTTGCCTGAAATTGGAAATCTAGAGGTATTTTGGGACCATAAAGAGGTGTGTCGAAAATGGTCAGTATCGGTCCATGTTTTAGTATTGGCCCCATATAGACCGATCTCCCGATTTTGCTTCTTAGGCGTCTAGAAACAGTATTTTCTATCCAATTTGTCTGAAATTGAAAATCTAGATGTATTTTACGACCATGAGGAGGTGTGTCGAAAATCGTTCGCATCGGTCCATGTTTTGATATAGCCCCCATATAGACCGATCTCCCGATTTTGCTTCTTGGGCGTCTAGAAACTATATTTACCATCCGATTTGCCTGAAATTGGAAATCTAGAGGTATTGTGGGACTATAAAGAGGTGTGTCGAAAATGGTCCATATCGGTCCATGTTTTGGTATAGCCCCCATATAGACCGATCTCCTGATTTTGCTTCTTACGCATCTAGAAACTATATTTACCATCCGATTTGCCTGAAATTGGAAATCTAGAGGTATTTTGGGACCATAAAGAGGTGTGTCGAAAGTGGTCCTCATCGGTCCATGTTTTGATATAGCCCTCATATAAACCAACCTCCCGATTTGGAGTTTTGGGCCTATAAAAACCGTAGTTTTTATCCAATTTGCCTGAAATTGGAAATATAGAGGTATTTGAGGACCATAAAAAGGTGTGCCGAAAATGGTGCTCATCGGTCCATGTTTTGGTATAGCCCCCATATAGACCGATATCCCGATTTTGCTTTTAAGGCTTCTAGAAACTATATTTACCATCCGTTTTGCCTGAAATTGGAAATTTGGAGGTATTTGAGGACCATAAAAAGGTGTGCCGAAAATGGTGCTCATCGGTCCATGTTTTGATATAGCCCCCATAGAGACTGATTTCCCGATTTTGCTTCTTGGGCTTCTAGAAACTATATTTACCATCCGCTTTGCCTGAAATTCTTGAGCTACAATAAACTGTATTTATTATATGATTTGCCTGAAATTCGAAATCTAGAGGTATTTTTAGACCACAAATAAAAGTGCCGAAATTGAGGTATATCGGTCCATTTTTTGGTATAACACCCATATAGACTGATCTCTCGATTTTTACTTCTTGGGCGTCTAGAGACTATATTTTGTGGCCGTATTTTAAGATCACAAATATGTGAGTAGCAAATGGTGCCTATCGGTCCATGTTTTGGTATAGCCCCATATACACCGATCTCCTGGCTTTATTTCTTGGGCTTCTAGAATACGTAGTTTTTATCCGATTTGCTGGCAATTAGTAATCTATAATAAAATTTTAGACAAACGAAATTTCTTTTTCTTATAAAGTGTTTTCGTTTATTCAACGATTGTCTCTAAAATTTGTGTCAAAAGAAAACTTTGCTTGTCTAAAATTACGTTTCGCACTGATAATGAACATTGCTTCAAACTGAAAGTAAAAGTTCCAGATTTTACTCATCGTATTAAAATAAATGCGGAAAAATCTACAGATTTAAGATTTTAAATAAAGGCGTAATTTCAACGTATACACGATATGTTTATATTTTCTCTAAAACTCAAACAAAATTGGTTCTCATAAATCCAGAATCTTATCTGGTCTTCATAGGTAGAATCTTTAAAGTTTGTCTTCGGGAGCTGGCTCGTTTGAGAGAAGATTTGTCATCAAACCCCTACAATTCTATATATTATCAAGTAACCCACTACGACGAAGAGTTTTCATAGTAAACTATTATACTTGATTCATGGTGGTGGGTATTTAAAATTCGGCCCGGCCGAATTTACTGCTTTATATACTTGTTTTATTATTTATTTATTTATTCAATTCATCAGTCCTGATATTTCGCAATTTTCTCTGAATTGCTTCCTCAGAGGTATATGATCTATAACCATATATTGATATTATATTGATATAAATAATTAAAAATGTTTGATTTAATTTAATTTAGTAATATAAATATATGGTTTTAGATCATGTTCCTCTGAGGAAGCAATTCAGCGAAAATTGCGAAATATCAGGACTGATGAATTGAATAAATAAATAACAAAATAAAAAGATCTCAAGCTTGCCTAAAATATAGAATATTATTTCTATACAAATAAAATTTAGCAAAATTTTCTATAGAAATAAAAGTTTAACAAAATCTTCTATAGAAATAAAGATTTGACAAAATTTTCTAAAGAAATAAAATATTGACAAAATTTAGCTATAAAAATAAAATTTTGACAAAATTTTGCTATAAAAATAAAATTTTTACAAAATTTTGTGAGAAGTTTCTATAGAAATAAGTTTTTGACAAAATTTTTATAGAAATCTAATGTTGAGAATACTTTTAATTAAATTTTAAATTTAAATTTTCTATAGAAATAAATTTTGAAATTTTGATGAAATTATGTATAGAAATAACATAATGGTAAAATTTTCTTTACAAAAAAAATTTCTATAGAAATAAAATTTTGACAAAATTGTCTGTGGGAATAAAATTTTGACGAAATTTTCTATAGAAATAAAACTTTGACAAAATTTTTATAGAAATAAAATTGTGACAAAATTTTTATAGAAATAAAATTTTGACAAAATTTTCTATAGGAATATAATGTTGACAACAATTTCTATAGGAATAAGCTTCAGTGATTTAAATGAAATCAAAATTATAGCCGTTTTGAACTACAGACCAAAGCCTATGTGACTGAACTGCAAGCCGGAACTGAAGTGATTTATATGGGGTCAAATTTTCAGCGATTGAACCATAGACCAAAAAACTGCAGGCCAAAGCCTTAGTTTCCAACAAAAAAAAAACTAAATGTCTGAACTGCAGGCCGAAACCTCAGTGAATTAAATAGAGTCAAATTCCCAGTAATTGTTCTGCAGGCCAAAGCCTCAGTGATTGAACTGGAGGCCTAAGCTTTAGTATTCGAACTGCAGAACAAAGTCAAAATGACAGGCCGAAACCTCATTTATTTACGTGAAATCATAGACTCAATGATTGAACTTCAGGACGCAGCCTCAGTAATTCAACTAGAGGCTGAAGACTTAGTGTGATTTAAGTGGATTCAACATCTCAGTTATTAAACTACGGGCCAATGTAAAACCGAATAAATTGCAGGCCGAAACCTCAAAGATTTAAAGCCTTGATTATAGAACTAAAGGCCAGAACTTCTGTGGTTGAAATGCACATCGAAGTGACTGAATTGGAATTATTTTACGTTAGGACAAAGTCCGTGAGATTGAACACAGACCGAAGCCTCAATATTCATTCCAAAGACAGAAATCTCAGTGATTTAAATGAGGCCAAAGGCTTAGAACCAAATTGAACCAAATGCTCAAGACTCAGTGATTGCACTCTAAGTCAAAGTCAATGTTAATTTCACAGCACACAAAAAATATTTCTTGCTCCAATCACGAAATTAATTGATTCAATTAATTTTTAATTGAAATGTCTTCAATCACTGAAATGACAATCTCAATCAAAAAGTTAATTGATCCAATTAAAAAATTAATTGATAAAACTAGTTTTTGTAATAGATTTTTGTTTCAATTAAAAATTTTGTTGAATTCATAAAATTTTTAATTGAATATTTTTTAAAAAATAAATTAAAATTTTAATTGGAAAAATTTTCGTGATATTTTTTTCTATGAGTAAATAAATTTTCCCGTGGATACCAAGGCAAACTTCACTAAACTGTAGAGTTTAAATCATTCAAAATCCTAACACTCCCTTTGTAAATACCCTTTCTGTGTTGTGGAAACGTGGTCTCCAGGCCAAAGTACTTGCAACTTAATGTGAAATTGTTCATTTCGGTTTCTAGCCTGAGTGTACGTTTTTCAGTTTTTTGCCATTGTTTAAAGCGAAACGAAGGTAATTCTATGTGGATTTTATTACACTGTAATAATAAAACCGACAAATAAGGGTTAATTATGAGACGTATTTATTTGTCTTTTAAACGCCCTGTTTTAAATAGTAACGTGCAAATAGGTTCTACCGACTCAAGTACGATTTACAATGTTATTTGTTTGTTGTTGTTTTGTTTTTTTGTGAAAGGCCATGAACAGAATATTCTCTTGAATAAACAGGTTAAACAGCTGTGAAAATGAGGCAGCACTGGAGGAAAGATGGGGGTGATTTGAAGGTTTTAGTTCCTTTGTGAAAATTTCTTACTATGACACTCTTTAGTGTAATAAAAATTGGAGGACCATAGTGGCGAAGAGAAATTTTTTGAGCTTATTTGTGGAAATTCTTACAAAAGAACATGTGTGCAACCACAGAAAACATCTTGATCGCCGTGCCCGTTTCAAAACGATCCGTTCATGGCAGTTAACAGTCGCTTTTGCATATTGCACCTCCGACGAAACCGTAAACATTCTGTTTGAATTTTTTGTAAACGTTACCGTTTCATAAGGTGGTGGGTATAAAAAAGTTTAATCAACTAAATAGGGTTCCTCAATATTTATATCCGATTTTATACTTGCCACATAGTGGGAGTTTTATTCAGTATTTTTATACCCTCCACCATAGGATGGGGGTATATTAACTTTGTCATTCCGTTTGTAACACATCGAAATATTGCTCTAAGACCCCATAAAGTATATATATTCTGGGTCGTGGTGAAATTCTGAGTCGATCTGAGCATGTCCGTCCGTCCGTCCGTCCGTCCGTCTGTTGAAATCATGCTAACTTCCGAACGAAACAAGCTATCGACTTGAAACTTGGCACAAGTAGTTGTTATTGATGTAGGTCGGATGGTATTGCAAATGGGCCATATCGGTCCACTTTTACGTATAGCCCCCATATAAACGGACCCCCAAATTTGGCATGCGATTTCTCTAAGAGAAGCAAATTTCATCCGATCCGGCTGAAATTTGGTACATGGTGTTAGTATATGGTATCTAACAACCATGCAAAAATTGATCGACATCGGTCCATAATTACATATAGCCCCCATATAAACCGATCCCCCGATTTGATTTGCGGAACCTCTAAGAGAAGCAAATTTCATCCGATCTGGCTGAAATTTGGTACATGGTGTTAGTATATGGTCTCTAACATTCATGCAAAAATTGGTCCATATCGGTCCATAATTACATATAGCCCCCATATAAACCGATCCCCCGATTTGACTTGCGGAACCTCTAAGAGAAGCAAGTTTCATCCGATCTGGCTGAAATTTGGTACATGGTGTTAATATATGGTCTCTAACAACCATGCAAAAATTGGTCCATATCGGTCGATAATTACATATAGCCCCCATATAAACCGATCCCCCGATTTGGCTTGCGGAGCCTCTAAGAGAAGCAAAGTTCATCCGATCCGTCTGAAATTTGGTAAATGGTGTTGGTATATGTTCTCTAATGACCATGCCAAAATTGGTCCGTATCGGTCCATAATTATATATAGCCCCCATATAAGCTGATCCCCAGATTTGACCTCCGGAGCCTCTTAGAGGATCAAAATTCCTCCGATCCGGTTGAAATTTGATACGTGGTGTTAGTATATGGTCTCTAACAACCATGTAAGATTTGGTCCATATCGGTCCATAATTATATATAGCCCCCATATAAATCGATCCCCAGATTTGTCCTCCGGAGCCTCTTGGAGGAGCAAAATTCATCCAATCCGGTTGAAATTTGGAACATGGTGTTAGAATGTGGCCTCTAACAAACACGCAAGAATTGGTCCATATCGGTCCATAATTATATATAGCCCGTATATAATACGTTCCCCAGATTTGATCTCCGGAGCCTCTTGGAGGAGCAAAATTCATCCGATCCGTGGTGATAGTATAAGGCCTCTAATAACCATGCCAAAATTGATCCATATCGGTCTATAGTTATATATAGCCGATCCCCAATCACACAAAAATTGGTCCATATCGGTTCATAATCATGGTTGCCACTCGAGCCAAAAATAATCTACCAAAATTTTATTTTTATAGAAAACATTGTCAAAATGTTATTTCTATAGAAAATTTTGTCAAAATGTTATTTCTATAGAAAATTTTGTCAAAATTTTATTTCAATAGAAAATTTTGTCAAAATTTTATTTCTATAGAAAATTTTGTCAAAATTTTATTTCTATAGAAATTTTTTTCCAAATTTTACTTCTATAGAAAATGTTGTCAAAATTTTATTTCTATAGAAACTTTAAACTTAATTATATACGTATTTAATCGGCCTTTTTTTAGTTTAATATATACCACGTATGGACTATGTGGTATATATTACGGTGTTAGGAAGTTTTAAGATACCTTGCCATCGGCAAGTGTTACCGCAAGCCAAGTAATTCGATTGTGGATGACAGTCTTCAGTAGAAGTTTCTACGCAATCCATGGTGGAGGGTACATAAGCTTCGGCCTGGCCGAGCTTACGGCCGTATATACTTGTTTTTATTTTTATTTTCTCAAATTTTTCCTGTAGTAACATCACCAAATAATCACAGCAAAAATAAAAACACTAATGTGACCTTCTTAAAGGAAATAAACTTTAACTATGGCCAATATAAAAATAAAAGCATTAACAACACTTAAATAAACATTAAGATTTCTCCCCCTTAGGCAACAATCCCAAAAAAATATACTTCCCCCAACCTTGACTTTGTGAATTATTTCCACTTCGTCCTCTTTATTCCTATATATCCTTCAGGCTAGACATGGTAGTAATTCATTATTTGCAATATTGGTCAGTTCATCTGTAACTAAATTACATTTTGATTGGAGTCTTCTCAAATGGTTGAAGTTAGCCTGAATAGGAAAACAAACAAAAAAATCTGAGGGAAACAAAAGTGCGTGTCATGCGTGCCAAACCACAGGAAATGTTCACAAAGAATTTGTCCCTGCCCTTTTCTTAAAGTTTCTTAAGAAAAAAAAACCAAAGCTACAAAATTATTAAACACGCAAAGGACTTAGGACACAGTGAAAAAACAAATCAAAACTTTACAGACATTAAGTCGCTTGACCGAATTTCTAAGAATCTTTAAATGTGAAATTAGTATGTGGTCTCAAGATTGTATTCCATACAAAGTGAAATAAAACGACACCAACCAATTAAAATTATGATGACAAATAAGCATTGTAATTGCTTTGGACTAATGAGTAATTTGCGAGGGCAAGTCTTGGGTAATTTCAGAGTAGATTCAATTTAATTGGAGACAAATAAATTGCCACATAATAAAATAAATAACAAATATAATAAAAGAAAAGAAAAGAAAATACAATACAATAGAAGAAAATAATTAAAAATAAAATAAAAGTAATAAAAATAAAAATTAAACCAAATAATAAAATCATATAAAAGAAATAAAATTAAAATAAAATAATCTAAAATAAATAAAAATTAAAATAAAATAATTTAAATTAAATTATATTCAATACAATAGAAGAAAATAATAAAAAAACAAGAATATACGGCAGTAAGTTCGGCCAGGCCGAATCTTATGTACCCTCCACCATGGATTGCGTAGAAACTTCTACGAAAGACTGTCATCCACAATCGAATTACTTGGGTTGTGGTATCTAAAAACTGCTTAACATCGTTTTCTAAATTGTGAGTTAGTCCATACGTTGTATATATTAGACAAAAAAGGTATGTATATGTAAGTCTACAAATAATTACGAATCGATATGGACTTTTGCACGGTACGTAGAGAGCCTAGTTAGGCATGGTTGCTAACGGCCATATACTAGCACAATGTACAAAATTTCAACAGACTCGGATGAAATTTGCTCCTCCAAGTGGCTCCAAAACCAAATAACGGGATCGGTTTATATGGGGCCTATATATGATTATGGACTGATATCGACCACTTTTGGCATGGTTGTTAAATATCATATACTTCCACCACGTATCAAAATTTCAACCAGATCGGATAAATTTTGCTTCTCCAAAAGGCACCGGAGGTCAAATCTTGGGATCGGTTTATATGGGGGCTATATATAACTATGGACTGATATGAACCAATTCCTGCATGTGGACCAATTTTTCCATGATCATTAGAGACCATATACTAACACCACGTACCAAGTTTCAGTCGGATCGGATGAAATTTGCTCCTTCAAGAGGTTCCGCAAGCCAAATCATCCGGATCGGATGAAATTTGTTTCTCTTAGAGGGTCTGCAAGCCAAATTTGGGGGTCGTTTATATGGGGGCTATACGTAAAAGTGGACTGACATGGCCCATTTGCAATACCATCCGACCTACCTCAATAACAACTACTTGTGCCAAGTTTCAAGTCGATAGCTTGTTTCGTTCGGAAGTTAGTTGTTATTGATGTAGGTCGGTTGGTATAGCAAATGGGCCATATCGGTTCACTTTTAAGCATGGCCCCCATATAAACAACCCCAATGAGAAGCAAATTTCATCCGATTCGGTTAAAATTTGGTACATGATGTTGGTATATGGTCTCTAACAACCATGCACAAATTGGTCCAAACGGGTCCATAATTATATATAGCCGCCATATAAACCGATCCCCAGATTTGACCTCCGGAGACTCTTCGAAGAGCAAAGTTCATCCGATCCGGCTGAAATTTGGTACATGGTGTTGATATATGGTCTCTAACAACCATGCAAAAATTGGTCCACATCGGTCCATAATTATATATAGCCTCCATATAAACCGATCCCTAGATTTGACCTCCGGAGCCGCTAAGAGAAGCAAAATTCATCCGATCCGGCTGAAATTTGGTACATGGTATTGGTATATGGTCTCTAACAACCAGGCAAAAAATTAGTCCACATCGGTCAATAATTATATATAGCCCCCATAAAACCCGATCTCCAGATTTGGCTTGCGGAGCCTCAAAGAGAACCAAATTTCATTCGATCCGATATTGTTCAGAAATTTCAGAAATAATATCAAATTTTATTAGCACCTTAGATTTGTCGGTCGATGAGTACGAGCGGAGAGCTACCATAGGTCGTTAATGCGAACTTCACACGGAACTTTCAAAGTAAAAACTAGTGCCAAATATAGTCAATTCGAACAAATATAATCTGATTCTAAAATCAAGGCCACAGTTGCCACAGTTGGAAGAATTCCACCAAAAATGTAAGATTTCTTACTATTTGGCAGTTTGGTATAATTCTTGAAGTTTTCCTCTCCATCTTAGAGGTAGTTCACAATTGTTATAAAGAAAGAAATTTGGACCAAATCTCCCATAAAAATAAAATTTTAACAAAATTTTCTACAGAAATAAAATATTGAGAAAATCTTATATAGAAATAAAATTTTGATAAAAATTTCTATAAAAATACAATTTTGATAAAATTTACTATAGAAATAAAATTTTGACAAAATTTTCTATAGAAATAAAATTTTACAAAATTTTCTATGGAAATAAAATTTTACAAAATTTTCTATAGAAAAAAATTTTTGACAAAATTTTCTATAAAATAGAAATTAAATTTCGATAAAATTTTCCATAAAAATAAAATTTTTAAAAAATTTTCTATAGAAATAAAAATTTTGAAAAATTTTCTATAAAAATAAAATTTTGACAAAATTCCCTACAAAAGTAAGAATTTGACAAAATTCCCTATAGAAGTAAAATTTTGACAAAATTTTCTATTGAAATAAATTGAAATAAAATTTTCTATTGAAATAAATTGAAATAAAAATGTCTATAGAAATAAAATTTTAACAAAATTTTCTATAGAAATAAAATTTGGACAAAAGTTTCTATTGAAATAACATTTTGACAAAATTTTTTGTAGAAATATAATTTTGACAGAATTTTCTTTAGAAATTTTGATAAAAATTTAAAAGAACTAAGACAAAATTTCTATAGAAATAAAATATGGATAAAATTTTCTATAGAAGTAATATTTTGACAAAATTTTCTATTGAAATAAAATTTTGACAAAATTTTCTATTGAAATAAAATTTTGACAAAATTTTCTATAGGAATAAAATTTTGACAAAATTTAGTATAGAAATATAATTTTGATAAAATTTTCCATAAAAATAAAATTTTAAAAAAAATTCTATAAAAATAAAATTTTTAAAAAATTTTCTATAGAAATAAAATTTTGACAAACTTTTCTATAGAAATAAAAGTTTGACAAAATTCCCTATAGAAGTAAAAGTTTGACAAAATTCCCTATAGAAGTAAAATTTTGACAAAATTTTCTATTGAAATAAAATTTTGACAAAATTTTCTATGGAAATAAAATTTTAACAAAATTTTCTATAGAAATAAAATTTTAACAAAATTTTCTATAGAAATAAAATTTTGACAAAATTTTCTATAAAAATAAAATTTTGACAAACTTTTTTATAGAAATAAAATTAAAAAAAAAAATTTCTATAGAAGTAAAATTTTGACAAAATTTTCTATTGAAATAAAATTTTGACAAAATTTTCTATTGAAATAAAATTTTGACAAATTTTCTTTAGATATAAAATTTTGACAAAATTTCTTTTCTATTATTTCTATTAAATTTTTATCAAAATTTCTATAGAAAAATTTGTCAAAATTATATTTCTATACAAAATGAAATATAATTTTGACAAAATTTTCTATAAAAATTTTGATAAAAAATGAATAGAAATAAGATAAAATGTCTATAGAAATAAAATATGGTCAAATTTTTTCTAGAAATAAACATATGTTAAAATTTTCTATAGAAATAAAATTTTGACAAAATTTTCTATAAAAATAAAATTTTGGCAAATATTTCTATAGAAATACAACTTTTATATAAAAATAAATATCTTGACAAAATTTTCTATAGAAATACAATTTGACAATATTTTGACAAAATTTTCTATGGAAACAAAATTTTGACAAAATTTTCTATAGAAACAAAATTTTGACAAAATTTTCTATAGAAATAAAATTTTGCAAAATAAGATTTATTTGGTAAAATTTTATCCAAACTTTTGTAGAATATATATGACAGAAATGGCAACCAATTAATTTATGTTTTTTAAATTAAATTCTTAAATTCTTATTATGAAGTTTTTCAAATTGTCTATAACAATAACAATAAATAATTTCAGTTTAAGTGGTGGGGATGGTAGTAAATAGAAACTTGCTGCCATATCATTCATTAACTTAATTTATAAATAATTATATCAACTGGATGAATTAGTGGTTTTGACACATTATTGTGGGTTTACGTGGTAATTTATCTGGGCTGAGTCGATTGGTTTTTACCATTGATCTGTGGAATGCAAATAATTATCTAAATGCCTATTATCATTGTAATGAAATTTTCAAAAATAAAAAATAATAATAAATGAACAAGGCATGACCTACAGTTATATTGGAATGGAGGAGAGAATCATCTGTCGTTGATGAAATTGTATAGGAAAGTCGACTTTGGCCATTATTGGAAAGGCGACTTTCGAGTTTTTGATAAGTTCCCAGTATAAAATGATCTATATTTGAATTCGAATTTTCGAGGTGTGTATAATGATAGTCGATTCAAACGGGCAATTTTTGAGATAGTAGCAGTCTTTGACATAAGAAAATTGCTCACTATGAGCAGTAAGGGCAACCCTGAAGCCATTCCAGAGCAGTAATTGAGTCTATTTAAGAGCGATGCAATGGAGTTACTACGTTGTTTTGTGATAGATACTGAAACAAACACACCATAGAGAAAAGAGCAATCGAGATAGTGGCCTGTTTCCACCGGGGAATGCTGTCTGTTTCCTTGGCCTTTACAAGAAAACAGACAGTATTGGTACAATTTTTGATGTTTTCCTCTCCATCTAAGAGGTAGTTCACAATTGTTATATATACATTAGAATTTGGACAAAATGTTCTACAGAAATAAAATTTTGATAAAATTTTCTATAGAAATAATATTTTGACAAAATTTTCTATAGAAATAAAATTTTGACAAAATTTTCGATAGATATAAAATTTTGACAAAATTTTCTATAGATATGACATTTTGACAAAATTTTCTATAGAAATGACATTTTGACAAAATTTTCTATAGAAATAAAATTTGGATAAAATGTTTACAAAATTTGCGACAGAAATAAAATTTTGACAAAATTTTCTAAAGAAATAAAATATTGACAAAATTTTCTATTGTAATAAAATTTGAACCGAATTTTCTATAGAAATAAAATTTTTACAAAATTTTCGACAGAAATAAAATTTTGACAAAATTTTCTAAAGAAATAAAATATTGACAAAATTTTCTATAGTAGTAAAATTTTGACAAAATTTTCTATAGAAATAAAATTTTGACAAAATTTTCGATAGAAATAAAATTTTGACGAAATTTTTTATAGAAATGAAATTTTAATAAAAATTTCTACAGAATAGTGGACTGGTTCCACCGGGGAAGGACAAAACAACTTCATTGAAACGTTTATCGACTTTTGGACAAGGTAAAAACTTTATATCGGAGAAATGCGTCTTTCATGCTAACCAAAATTCGCATTCGCACTGTAAGGACATGAAATCTTTGACTTCACGATAATATATTTATACCCTGCGCCACACTGTGGAATAGGGTATTATAAGTTAGTGCAAATGTTTGCAACACCCAGAAGGAGACGAGATAGACACATGGTGTCTTTGGCAAAAATGCTCAGGGTGGGCTCCTGAGTCGATATAGCCATGTCCGTACACACATTTTTGTAATCAAAGTCTAGGTCGCAGTTTTAGTCCAATCGACTTCAAATTTGGCACAGTATGTGTTTTGGCCCAGAATAGAACCCTCTTGATTTTGGAAGAAATCGGTACAGATTTAGATATAGCTCCCATTTATATATTTCGCCCGATATGGACTTATATGGCCCCAGAAGCCAGATTTTTACCCTAATTGGCTTAAAATATTGCACAAGAAGAACAATTAGTACTATAGTCAAGTGTGCCAAGGGTAATATTTAGTACTGTAGTCATGTATGCCACATTTTATTTAAATCGGTTCAGATTTAGATATAGCTCTCATATATATCTTTCGCCCGACTTAGACGCATATAACCACAGAGATCAAAGTTTTATTCCGATTTACTTGAAACTGTGCACAGGGAGTAGAATTACGGTTCTTGATGTACATGCTAATTTTGGTTGAAATCGGTTCAGATTTAGGTATAGCTCCCATATTTTCCGTAATAAAGGTCAAAGATCAAAGTTGTAATTCGATTTACGTGGAATTTTTCACAGAGAGTAGTATTGACACAATGTCATTTCTACTCCCTGTTCAAAAAGCTATGCATGCCAAATTTGGTGGAAATCGGTGAATCGGTGAATCGGTGAAATATCGGACCATCCTTGCATTTATTCCACTTTAAAATATTTGAATTTTATATAAAGGGTGATTTGTTAAGAGCTTGATAACTTTTTAAAAAAAAAAAAACGCATAAAATTTGCAAAATCTCATCGGTTCTTTATTTGAAACGTTAGATTGGTCCATGACATTTACTTTTTGAAGATAATTTCATTTAAATGTTGACCGCGGCTGCGTCTTAGGTGGTCCATTCGGAAAGTCCAATTTTGGGCAACTTTTTCGAGCATTTCGGCCGGAATAGCCCGAATTTCTTCGGAAATGTTGTCTTCCAAAGCTGGAATAGTTGCTGGCTTATTTCTGTAGACTTTAGACTTGACGTAGCCCCACAAAAAATAGTCTAAAGGCGTCAAATCGCATGATCTTGGTGGCCAACTTACCGGTCCATTTCTTGAGATGAATTGTTCTCCGAAGTTTTCCCTCAAAATGGCCATAGAATCGCGAGCTGTGTGGCATGTAGCGCCATCTTGTTGAAACCACATGTCAACCAAGTTCAGTTCTTCCATTTTTGGCAACAAAAAGTTTGTTAGCATCGAACGATAGCGATCGCCATTCACCGTAACGTTGCGTCCAACAGCATCTTTGAAAAAATACGGTCCAATGATTCCACCAGCGTACAAACCACACCAAACAGTGCATTTTTCGGGATGCATGGGCAGTTCTTGAACGGCTTCTGGTTGCTCTTCACTCCAAATGCGGCAATTTTGCTTATTTACGTAGCCATTCAACCAGAAATGAGCCTCATCGCTGAACAAAATTTGTCGATAAAAAAGCGGATTTTCTGCCACTGATTTTGGTAATAAAATTCAATGATTTGCAAGCGTTGCTCGTTAGTAAGTCTATTCATGATGAAATGTCAAAGCATACTGAGCATCATTCTCTTTGACACCATGTCTGAAATCCCACGTGATCTGTCAAATACTAATGCATGAAAATCCTAACCTCAAAAGAATCACCCTTTATAAAGGGTGATACGGTCAAAAATTGGTCAATATAAACTTGACGTATTTCTTTCAATTTTGCATTTAAAAAACCTGAACACCCCTCATTTTGAAGGTGTGTGTGTAGAATGTTGCTCCTATTTTGATTTTGGAATTCACTCTTCAGTTGTCAAAATGCCGTCCAAGCAAGAAGAGCAGCGTATCAAAATTTTGCTCGCGCATCGCGAAAATCCGAGCTACTCGCACGCAAAGCTGGCAAAATCGCTGAAAGTTGCCAAATCAACCGTTACAAATGTAATTAAAGTGTTTGGGGAACGTTTGTCGACAGCCAGGAAGTCTGGATCGGGGGGAAATCGAAAACCGGAAGCCGCTGAGACGACAAAGAGAGTTTCCGGTAGTTTCATGCGAAACCCTAACCTCTCTCTCCGAGATGCCGCAAATAAGCTGGGTGTATTGTCTACAACCGTGCATCAAGCCAAAAAACGAGCCGGACTATCGACTCACAAGAAGGTAGTGAAGTCCAAATCGCGATGATAAACAAAATACGACGGCCAAAGCGCGGTCCCGGAGGCTGTACACGACGATGCTGACGAAGTTTGACTGCGTAGTAATGGACGACGAAACCTACGTCAAAGCCGACTACAAGCAGCTTCCGGGACAGGAGTTTTATACGGCAAAAGGAAGGGGAAAGGTAGCAAATATTTTCAAGCACATAAAACTGTCAAAGTTCGCAAAGAAATATCTGGTTTGGCAAGCCATCTGTACCTGTGGCTTGAAAAGCAGCATTTTCATAGCTTCCGGGACTGCAACCAAGAAATTTATGTGAAAGAGTGTTTGAATAAACGTCAGCTGCCTTTCCTGAAGAAACACGGTTGTTCCGTACTGTTTTGGCCGGACTTGGCATCTTGTCATTACGGTAAAAAGGCCATGGAGTGGTACGCCGCCAACAACGTGCAGGTGGTTCCCAAGGACAAGAACCCTCCCAACACGCCAGAGCTCTGCCCAATTGAGAAATACTGGGCTATTGTCAAGCGGAACCTAAAGAAGACCAAAAAAAAACTGCTAAGGACGAGCAGCAGTTCAAGGCAAACTGGCTTTCTGCGGCGAAGAAGGTGGACAAGGTGGCTGTACAAAATCTGATGGCAAGTGTCAAGCGTGAGGACCGGCAATTCGGATTTGGAAAAGATAAAGCCTAACTGAATATTTTTCCTGAATTTTATACTAATTGAACTTGAAAAAGAAATTTAATATGATTTTTTAAATAAACGATTTCACCGATTTACACGCGTTTTCCCTTGACCAAATTTTGACCGTATCACCCTTTATAATATTTGAATTTTATATATTTTCCAAAAATCTCCCATGAAATTCCCCGGATATACAACTTCTACACTAAAAAAAAAACACCGGGTAGATGTTCCAAAAATTTTGTTTTTACTCTATTGATTTTGGTTTTGATTCCCCGCCAAGGAAGCGGAGAATTGAAGTAGTTCTTCATGTCCTTTAAAAATGTATTAAGGACAACTTAAATTTCAAAACTCAACTTAAACTAGATGTAAACATGTATATACGGCCGTAAGTTCGGCCAGGCCGAATCTTATATACCCTCCACCATGGATTGCATAGAAACTTGTACTGTCATCCCCAATCGAATTACTTGGGTTGTGGTACCTTAAAACTTTTTAACATCGTTTTCTAAATTGTGAGTTATTTCAAACGTGGTAGAGAGCCAGAATTGAAATATGGGGGTCGCTTATATGGGGGCTATATGCAATTATGAACTTGATATGGACCAATTTTTGTGTGATTTGGGATCGATTTATTTGAGGGCTATATATAACTATAGATCGCTATGGACCTAGTTAGACATGGTTGTTAACGGCCACATACTAGCACAATGTACTAAATTTCAACTGACTCGTATGAAATTTGCTCCTCCAAGAGGTTCCAAAACCAAATCTCGATATCGGTTTATCTGGGGGCTATATACGATTATGGACTGATATGGACCACTTTTGGTATGGCTGCTAAATATCATATACTACCATGACACCAAATTTCAACCAGATCGGATGAATTTTACTTCTCCAAAAGGCACCGGAGGTCAAATCTAGGGATCGGTTTTATGGGGGCTATATATAATTAGGGACTGATATGAACCAATTCCTGCATAGTTGTTGTATACCATATACTAACATCACGTACCAAATTTCAACCGAATCGGATGAATTTTGCTCTTCCAAGAGGCTCCAGAGGTCAAATCTGGGGATCGGTTTATATGGGGGCTATATGTAGTTATGGACCGATGTGGACCATTTTTTGCATGGTCATTAGAGACCATATACTACCACCATGTACCAAATTTCAGACGGATCGTATGAAATTTGCTTCTCTTAGAGGCTCCGCAAGCCAAATCAGGGGGTCGGTTTATATGGGGGCTATATATAATTACGGACCGATTTGGACCAATTTTTGCATGGTTGTTAGAGATCATATGGTGACACCATGAACAAAATGTCAGGCGGATCGGATGAAATTTGCTTCTCTTAGAGGCTCCGCAAGCCAAATCGGGGGATCGGTTTATATGGGGGCTATATATAATTACGGACCGATTTGGACCAATTTTTGCATGGTTGTTAGAGATCATATGGTGACACCATGAACAAAATTTCAGGCGGATCGGATGAAATTTGCTTCTCTTAGAGGCTCCGCAAGCCAAATCGGGGGATCGGTTTATATGGGGGCTATATATAATTATAGACCGATGTGGACCAATTTTTGCATGGTTGTTAGATACCATATACTAACATCACGTACCAAATTTCAACCGAATCGGATGAATTTTGCTCTTCCAAGGGGCTCCGGAGGTCAAATCTGGGGATCGGTTTATATGGGGGTCAAGGCCGTAGCCAGGATTTTAATTCGGGGGGGGTTCAACTTAAAAAAAAAATATTCATATAATCTCATGTGTAGAAAATTTTATTTATGCATTTTATTATGCATGGTGACGGGGGTATAATAAGTTTATCATTCCGTTTGTAACACATCGAAATATCGATTTCCGACTATATAATGTATATATATTCTTGATCAGGGAGAAATTCTAAGACGATATAACGATGTCCGTCTGTCCGTCTGTCTGTCTGTTGTAATCACGCTACAGTCTTCAATAATGAAGCAATCGTACTGAAATTTTGCACAAACTCGTCTTTTGTCTGTAGGCAGGTCAAGTTCGAAGATGGGCTATATCGGTCCAGGTTTTGATATAGTCCCCATATAAACCGACCTCCCGATTTGGGGTCTTGGTGTTATCCAATTTTGTTGGTATTATCCAATTTGCCTGAAATTTGAAATCTAGAGGTATTTTATGACCATAAAGAGGTGTGCCAAAAATGGTGAGTATCGGTCCATGTTTTGGTATAGCCCCCATATAGACCGATCTCCCGATTTTACTTCTTGGGCTTATAGAAACCGCAGTTTTTATTCAATTTATCTGAAATTGGAAATCTAGAGGTATTGTAGGACCACAAATACATGTGCCAAAAATTGTGAGTATCGGTCAATATTTTGGTATAGCCCCCATATAGACCGATCTCCCGATTTTACTTCTTGGGCTTATAGAAACCGCAGTTTTTATTCAATTTACCTGAAATTGGAAATCTAGAGGTATTGTAGGACCACAAATACGTGTGCCAAAAATTGTGAGTATCGGTCCATGTTTTGGTATGGTCCCCATATAAAACGACCTCCCGTTTTGGGGTCTTGGGCTTATAGAAACCGTAGTTTTTATCCAATTTGTCTGAAATTGGAAATCTACAGGTATTTTAGGACCATAAAGAGGTGTGCCGAAAATGGTGAGTATCGGTCCATATTTTGGTATAGCCCCCATATAGACCGATTTCAAGATTTTACTTCTTGGGCTTCTAGAATCCGAAGTTTTTATCCTATTTGCCTGAAATTGGAAATCTAGAGGTATTTTCGGGTCTTAAAGAGGTGTGCCGAAAACGGTGAGTATCGGTCCATATTTTAGTATAGCCCCCATAAGAACGATCTCCCGATTTAACTCCTTGGGTTTCTAGAAACCGTAGTTTTTATCTGATTTGCCTGAAATTGTAAATATTCTGCTATTTTAGGCTCACAAAAACGTGTATCGGATTAAGTTTTTATCGATCCATTTGGTAATGCCTCCATATAGACCGACTTCACTTCTTGAGGGTGTAGAAGGCGCACTGATCATGAAAATTGCTTGAAACTCAATGTAAAATTTCTAGATTTTACTTCTACAGATTTAAGATTTCAAATCAAGACGTTATTTTATAATTTTCTTGCACACTTACAAGAGATGTTAATGATTTCTTTAAAACTCAAACAAAAATGGTTCTTATAAATCCAGAATCTGATATAGTCCTCATAGGTGAAATCTTTAAATTTATCTTCGGGAAGTGTCCTCAAGTCCTCAAGCCCTCCTAAAATTTCAAAGGAAACCCTAATATTTGGTTCATGGTGGTGGGTATTTAAGATTCGGCCCGGCCGAATTTAGTGCTGTATATACTTGTTATAATATTAAATTGAGCCGACGGGCTTTTTGGGCCGCAAATAAATCAATGACTTCTTCAGTCAGCACATTTATTCGGCGATGAACCGACATTAATGCCAATCCTTTGAGTCTACTCTCGCTAGTCGAATTTCTAAGATACGTCTTTAATCTCTTCCTTGTTGAAAATGAACGTTCGGATGAGCACGTAGTAACTGCAGGGATAGAAAATGCAGTACTATAGTACTTGTTTCAAACCTTTTTCACCCCGGTCAGTACCGTAGTACCCCCGCGAATGATTTAGTACCTTTTGTTAGAAATTTTTGAGTCGATATCAGATTTATGGTACAATAGCTTTGACAAAATATTTTAATATTTTGAGAAAGTTTTTATCAACCTTATTTGCTAATAGTCTTTTACAAATATGGCAAAACAGGCATGTTCATGTGGGAAGAAAATTTCGATTTTGTAAAAGACATAGCCAAAAACTGGATTTTATTGAACTTCAAGAAAGTTTTAGTCGAAAAAAGAATGCGATTCTATATTATCGATTTTTTATTTCGGTAGAAATTGTTGTCAACATTTTATTTCTATATAGAATTTTTGCAAAATTTTATTTTTATAGAAAATTTCGTCAAAATTTTATTTCAATTGAAAATTTTGTAAAAATTTTATTTCTATAGGAAATTTTTGCAAAATTTTATTTCTATAGAAAATTTTGTCAAAATTATATTTTCTTTAAAATTCAGTCTCTTGACAATAATCTTCCAGTGAAATTGTATTTTCCATCCCTGAGTAACTGGCAAAGTGACCAAAATTTTTAAAAGAATATGCACGTTTGGAAAAATCTCTTTATTGCTTCAATCGCTGAATTAGGCAGGTTCTTTTCGCAGGTTTTGCGCCATTTCATTTACACACGTGTGTGTGGCTGTTTCGTTGTTGTTGCTATGGCCAAACAAAGCGAGTCATGTTCACAAAAAGAACAACAAACACACATTAAAAGCAGGAATACATTTTCCAAAAATGAAATTTGTGGTGCGAGAACAAAAATAATTTGTTTTTTTTTCGACCGTCGTTTGACGGGCTTTTCAACTAGTATTCTATGATTTGTGCAAGTTTTATAGGTAAGCGTTTTTCAAAATAAAACCACCAGCTTTTCTTCAACATCTTCGATAAGATTTTTCTATGCAGCTAAAAATATATATTTATTTATATAAAAACATTCATTCATTTCGGGGGGGGTTTGATCCCCCTCATCCCCCCCCCTGAATACGGCCTTGATGGGGGTTATATATAATTATGGACCGATGTGGACCATTTTTTGCATGGTCATTAGAGACTATATACTAACACCATGTACCAAATTTCAGCCGGATCGGATGAAATTTGCTTCTCTTAGAGGCTCCGCAAGCCAAATCGGGGGATCGGTTTATATGGGGGCTATATATAATTATGGACCGATGTGGACCAATGTTAGCATGGTTGTTAGAGATCAAATTTCAGCTGGATCGGATGAAATTTGCTTCTCTTAGAGTCCTCGCAAGCCAAATTTGGGGTCCGTTTATATGGGGGCTATACGTAAAAGTGGACCGATATGGCTCATTTGCAATACCATCCGACCTACATCAATAACAACTTGTGCCAAGTTTCAAGTCGATAGCTTGTTTCGTTCGGAAGTTAGCGTGATTTCAACAGACGGACCGACAGGCTCAGATCGACTCAGGATTTCACCACGACCCAGAATATATATACTTTATGGGATCTTACAGCAATATTTCGATGTGTTACAAACGTAATGACAAAGTTAATATACCCCCATCCAATGGTGGAGGGTGTAAAAATGTCATTATAAAGAATTGAAAAACACCTCATATTTTGATGCAAAAAGAAAATTTCATTAGTTTTGAAGAATTTTCATAATTATTAAAGCCAAGTTGACCTTGGTCAAACAAATTCACCTTTTCCGAAACGATTTCATTAAAAAATTTATAGACTTTCGGACAAAGAAAAAAAAACTTGATATCAGAAAAATACGTTTTCTATGCTAAGCAAACTTAGCATTTTAAGGACTTGAAATCATTGGCCTCACGACAATATTTTTTTTCAGTCTAAGTAATGCCCTCCCAGCTTACAATGACACAGGCAAAATAACCAAAAATCTTCCTGAAATTCACCACAAAGTCAAATACATATTGCACCACACATTCATGCGTTCACTTCAAAATGATTAATTATTTTAATTATTAAAATATGTAACAATTTCAAGATGATTTTCGGTGAAAGACTCCACCACCCCCCCCCCCCCCCATGGATGGAAAATGCATAGAATTTGCAAATTAGGCCAAAAATTCATGTAATAAGGAAGCATAGCCAATAACTCCATACAGGAATTATGTATCTAAAATGTCTCAAAACTCTCATGAGATGTTTGACCATTGTATGACACATACATACAACAATGTATTCAAGCACACACCCACACATCCACGCATACACATATGTCATACCATCTAAGCATAGATGGTATAGATAGATTGAACAAACTATGAACATGTATAGAGAGTCCTATATGATTAACATCAACAAGAATGTCATAGTCATGTCATCTTTATCCTGTTACTTATTCACATATGGATTCTATCCCCCACCGCCCCCATTGCCGTCCTCCTTATTCTGTGATTTTGAGTTCTTCATTCATTGTCATGATATTTTATGGATATTTGAGTATTGCAATTATGGTGAAATTTGGAACGCGGGGGGGAGATTAAAGCCATTCATTGTTATGCAAGTATTTTGTACAAAGAAGGATGTGCAGTAGACATTAAAATCCCACTAAATATACAGAAACCTGGTAAAATCCAATATGGCATAGAGAAAACAAATGTTAATTTTCATGAGGGAAAAACGGGTAAGGCTGTATTAATAAGGGCCTGATTGAAGGCCATTGTGTAATGAGAAAAGAGACATCCATAATTCAGTAGGCTCTCAAGGACCAAGCAAAAAATAAGCGTCGCCAAAAAGGTAGTGAAAATGTTCTTTTTGCATCCGGAAGTGGTGCAAAATTAGGCGTAGAAACGATGAAGTCAACATAGGCTTGTCATCGGACGAATGTCCTTCATTTTAGCAGCCGTTGCACTGAATTTTCATCACCTCTGAAGGTGTGATCCGAATTCAGTGTTTTTTAGATGTGAGTTAAAACATTTTGTGATATTTTGCCATATAAATAATCTTTATACCCTTCACCACTACTGTGGTACAGGGTAAATAAGTTTGTGCATTTGTATGTAACGCCAAGAAGGAAAAGTCTGAGACCCATCGTTTAGTAACCGATCGTCTTAGAATTAAATTCTGAGTCGATTTAGCGATGTCCGTCTGTCTGTCTGTCTGTCTCTCTGTCCGTCTGTCTGTATTTTTGTGTGCAAAGTACAGCTCGCAGTTTTAGTCCGATTGTCCTAAAATTTGGTACAGGGTCCTGTTTCGGCTCAAAGACGATCCCTATTGATTTTGGAAAAAATCGGTTTAGATTTAGATATAGCTGCCATATATATTTTTCACCGATTTGGTCATAATTGGCGTGTATATCAACCGATCTTCCTCAAATTCCGTACATCCGAATATTTTATGAGTCTCGCAAAACTTGCAAAATATCAGCCAAATCGGTTCAGATTTAGATATAGCTCCAATATATAGCTTTCGCCCGATTTACACTCATTTGCCCACAGAGGCCAAGTTTTTGCTCCGATTTAGTTGAAATTTTGCATAGGGAGTAGAATTAGCATTATAGCTATGCGTGCCAAATTTGGTTGAAATCGGTTCAGATTTAGATATAGCTCCCATATATAGCTTTCACCCGATTTACACTCAAATGACCACAGAGGCCAATTTTTAACTCCGATTTATTTGAAATTTTGCACAGGGAGTATAATTAGCATTGTAGCTATACGTGCCAAATTTGGTTGAAATCGGTTCAGATTTAGATATATCTCCCATATATAGCTTTCGCCCGATTTACACTCATATGACCACAGAGGCCAATTTTTAGCTCCGATTTAGTTGAAATTTTGCACAGGGAGTAGAATTAGCATTGTAGCTATGCGTGCCAAATTTGGTTGAAATCGGTTCAGATTTAGATATAGCTCCCATATATAGCTTTCACCCGATTTACACTCAAATGACCACAGAGGCCAATTTTTAACTCCGATTTATTTGAAATTTTGCACAGGGAGTAGAATTAGCATTGTAGCTATACGTGCCAAATTTGGTTGAAATCGGTTCAGATTTAGATATATCTCCCATATTTAGCTTTCGCCCGATTTACACTCATATGACCACAGAGGCCAATTTTTAGCTCCGATTTAGTTGAAATTTTGCACAGGGAGTAGAATTAGCATTGTAGCTATGCGTGCCAAATTTGGTTGACATCGGTTCAGATTTAGATTTAGCTTCCATATATATGTTTTTCTGATTTCGACCAACATTTTCCTTGTAAAATCGCCACTGCTTAGTCGAAAAGTTGTAAAAATGACTCTAATTTTCCTAAACTTCTAATACATATATATCGAGCGATAAATCATAAATAAACTTTTGCGAAGTTTCCTTAAAATTGCTTCAGATTTAAATGTTTCCCATATTTTTTTACTAACATTGTGTTCCACCCTAGTGCATTAGACGACTTAAATTTTGCGTCTATAGATTTTGTAGAAGTCTATCAAATTCTGTCCAAATCGAGTGATATTTAAATGTATGTATTTGGGACAAACCTTTATATATAGCCCCCAATACATTTGACGGATGTGATATGGTATCGAAAATTTAGATCTACAAAGTGGTGCAGGGTATAATATAGTCGGCCCCGCCCGACTTTAGACTTTCCTTACTGGTTTTTTACTAACATTGTGTTCCACCCTAGTGCATTAGACGACTTAAATTTTGAGTCTATAGATTTTGTAGAAGTCTATCAAATTCTGTCCAAATCGAGTGATATTTAAATGTATGTATTTGGGACAAACCTTTATATATAGCCACCAACACATTTGACGGATGTGATATGGTATCGAAAATTTAGATCTACAAAGTGGTGCAGGGTATAATATAGTCGGCCCCGCCCGACTTTAGACTTTCCTTACTTGTTATAATTATTTATGATTTTTAATGCAATCCAGCAAAAGAGCTTCCAAAAAAGTAGTTTCAATTTTAGCATGGGCTTGTTATAGGACGGAAGTACTCCTTTTTTTGATCTTTTGCATTGCTTTAGAAGTTGTGCTCTGGAAGTTCATTTGAATGAAGAAGTTTAAAATGCGAAAAAAATTTTAATTTTTAATTTTTTTCAACCAATTTCACTTTTTTCATCCATATTTTTTATTACACTGTTATTTTCCTATTATACCCAGGTTGGCACCATAACAGAACGCCTTAGCACACTCAGCCACAAACGCCATTGACCATAAAACGTCCAAAAGTCAATTTAAATGTTTGTGATATGATCGTAATACGATACCAAGGAATAACATTTTAGCTGCTTCTCGAGATGTTCTATATTAGTATGAACAAAAAAATAAGAAACGCAGGTTCAAATTACACCAGCGGCAATTTTTTGTAGAAAATATTTTTCTACAAAAATATTTTTTTTTATGTTATACATCGTTTTTATTTTTTACTTTCGGCATATATTTTCGTATAAATATATTTTTTCATTAAAAATAAACAAAAAAAATTAAATTTCTCACAATTTGCAAATCCTTCTCAAAAGAACTTCCACGGAAGCGAAAAAGTCAAACGGCACAGGTTCAAATCCCAGCGGGGATGAAATTAATTTTTTACTTTTAGTTGTTTTTTAAGTTTTTCTATTTTTTATTAGTTTTCTATTTCTTTTTTTTTGTGAAATTTAATTGTCCAAAATTTGCACTTAAAATAGCTTAATTGCGTATTTTCTAATACTTATCCAAAAGGACTGCATCGGAAGTGAAAAAAAATCATTGGGGAATCCCACGATGCGCTTTAGAAGAAATGTTTGTGGACTTGTCCAAAAGGACTACGTCGGAAGTTGAAAAAATCGATGGGGGATTCTGGGCTGCGCTTTAAAAGAAATGTTTGTGAAACACCTTCCAATTTCTTTTTGCTGGGATTCTAATGCTTGTCTGTAATGTTTGACCTCAAATACTTTTAAATAATTTTTCTATAAAGGATTTAACATTTTTCGACAAAACTAAAATAATTTGTACCATTTTATTAATTCTTTTTAATCTAATTGAAACAAAAACAGGTTAAAATTGTCCATTAAAAATATGAAAAAAGCAAGTTATAAAAAATTTAATTACAAGGTGTAGTTAAAAGAAAAAACATTTTGGAAGTGCTTTTAAAGTTGTACCTTTAAAACAACTTTCAATTATTCAATGATTAGCAATCCCAGTTTCGACCGAACGCCAAAAGTTTTCAGCGATGGTTTATTATCGATTTTGACAAAAGTTTCTATACAAATAAAATTTTGACACAATTTTCTATAGAAATAAAATTTTGACAAAATTTCCTACAGAAATAAAATTTTGTCAAAATTTTCTATAAAAATAAAATTTTGAAAAAATTTTCTATAAAAATAGAATTTTGACAAAATTTTCAACAGAAATAAAATTTTGTCAAAATTTTCTATAAAAATAAAATTTTGACAAAATTTTCTATAAAAATAGAATTTTGACAAAATTTTCTATAGAAAAAAAAATTTGGACGAAGTTTTCTATAGAAATAAAATTTGGACAAAATTTTCTATAGAAATAAAATTTGGACAAAATTTTCTATAGAATAAAATTTTGACAAAATTTATCTATCGAAATAAAATTTTCTATAGAAATAAAATTGTGACAAAATTTTCTAAAGAAATAAAATTTTGAAAAAATTTTCTGCATAAATATAATTTTGGCAAAATTTTCTATAGAAACCAACTTTGGACAAAATTTGCTATACAAATAAAATTTGAACAAAATTTTCTATAGAAATAAAATTTTGACAAAATTTTCTACAGAAATAAAATTTTGACAAAATTGTCTATAAAACTAAAAATTTGACAAAATTTTCTATAGAAGTAAACGTTGGACAAAATCGTCTATAGAAATAGAATTTTGACAAAGTTTTCTACAGAAATAAAATTTGGACGAAATTTTCTATAGAAATAAAATTTTGACAAAAATTTTCTATAGAAATCTATTTTTGACAAAATTTTTGTATAAAATAAAATTTTGACAAAATTTTTCTATAGAAATAAAATTTTCTATAGAAATATTGTGACAAAATTTTCTATAGAAATAAATTTTTAACAACATTTTCTATAGAAATAAAATTTGGACAAAATTTCCTATAGAAATAAAATTTTGACGAAATTTTTTATAGAAATTAAGATTTTGATAAAAATTTCTATAGAAATACAATTTTGACAACATTTTCTATAGAAATAAACTTTAGACAAAATCTGCTATACACATAAAATTTGGACAAAATTTTCTATAGAAATAAAATTGTGACAAAATTTTCTATAGAAATAAAATTTTGACAAAATTTTCTATAGAAATAAAAGTTTGACAAAATTTTCTATAGAAATAAAATTTTGACAACATTTTCTATAGAAATAAAATTTGGACAAACTTTTCTATAGAAATAAAAATTTGAAAAAATTTTCTATAGAAATAAAATTATTACTAAATTTTCTACGGAAATAAAGTTTTTACAAAATTTTCTATAAAAAAAAAAATTTGACAAAATTTTCTATAGAAATAACGTCTATAGAAATAAAATTTTGACAAAATTTTCTATAGAAATAAAATTTTGACAAAATTTTCTATAGAAATAAAATTTTGACAAAATTTTCTATAGAAATAAAATTTGAACAAAATTTTCTATAAAATAAAGTTTTTAGAAAATATTCTACAGAAATAAAATTTTGACAAAATTTTCTATACAAATAAAATTTTGACAAAATTTTCTATACAAATAAAATTTTGACAAAACTTTCTATAGAAATAAAATTTTTGCAAAAATTTTTATAGAAATATAATTTTGACCAAATTTTGCATAGAAATATAATTTTGACAAAATTTTCTATATAAATATAATTTTGACAAAATTTTCTATAGAAATAAAATTTTTACAAAATTTTCGATAGAAATAAAATTTCGAAAATTTTTTCCGCAAAAATAAAATTTTGACAAAATTTTCTATAGAAATATAGAAAACTTTTCTATAGAAATATGGAAATAAGATTTTCTGTAGATATCCCACTTTTTGTATACCTTAGTTTTGCCAATGGAATCTTATATTTATGTGTTTGTGTGAGTGATTAGATGATAGCTTCCTAATATCATTGTGTTCTGCACATGCATAGGTCACTGTATTAGGGAACCATATATGACAAAAAATTAAACTTTTTTTGTCCTTTGTTTTAAGAGATTCAACTTGTATTTGGTATTGGTATTTTTAGTACCAACCTTAGTTTCAACAAGTATATACGGCCGTAACTTCTGCCAGAAAAATTATATATAGGGAAATCTACAAATAATTACGAACCACTATGAACGTTTGGGCGGTAATTAGAGAGCCAGAATTGAAATAAGAGGGTTGCTTTATATGGAGACTATATATAATTATGATCGGATATGGAGCAATTTTTGTGTGATTGGGGATCGGTTTATCTTGGGGCTATACATAACTATAGACCGATATGTACTAATTTTGGCATGGTTGTTAGATACCACATATTATTTCCGCGTACCAAATTTCAACCGGATCGGATGAATTGTGCATCCAAGAGGCTCCGCAAGCCCAATCTGGAGGTCGATTCATGTGGGTGTTATACGTAAACATCGTCCGATATAGCCCATTTGCAATACCATCCGACCTACATCAATAACATCTACTTATGCCAAGTTTCAAGTCGACAGACGGACGGACGGACAGACATGGCTAGATCTACTCAGAATTTCACCACAACCCAGAATATATGATATTTACTTTATAGGGTCTTAGAGCAATATTTCGATGTGTTACAAACGGAATGATGCGCTTGCCAACAGGACTAAGTCCTGTATGTGGTTAGCACCCGAAGCCTAGGTATACTTTATGACATTTTCCCGATGAATGACCATCGGCCATTACAGCGGCCCAGAAGATGTAAATTTACTAAATATCCCCAAATTCTCTAGGGGTTATTTAGGGTATGACGTAGTCGACCCTTATTCGATTTTCTACTTTACTGACTTGTTTTTACTTACGCTCGCCAATATATAGTCCTAAGACTTTTTTGGTCATATCTAAACGCCATAGCGACGACACAACAATATCTAATTGCTTTTCCTTCAAAAATTCAACACAACGAACTCTTGATTTATGCAATTTGTCATATTTGAAATTTTACACTTCCTTCCGGTATAAAATGTAATGATTAACAATGTATGTATGGCAATACCGATCCAAGAGACTAGGCAATGAAGCAACGATGTTGGATATGGAAGTACTAGAATAGAAGATGCTAAGTCATGTGAATCAATAGGAAACATTTCCAATATTAGCTAAATTGAATATCAACAAGAATTAATTAGTGAAATTTGGTTTCCTTTCATCCTTACTTATTAATAAATATTTTGATTGTGAACATTTTTAATTGTTTATCCTATATTTTGGAGAGTGTTTCTTCATATCGTCATAAATGCATCATTTCCCAACTGATTGCACCAATCCCCAGACAATTGATTATCGTAAATGCATAACTGGAATGAATGGTATCATTGTACATAGGGCAGTAGGTAAAGAGCATTAGATGTTCTAAGTGCATGAGGTGCGTATGTTTAATATCTCTTGTAACATCTAAAATACTTATACGCTCCAATCGACAGACTCTCTCTCTCTCGCTCTCCCTCTTTCACACACATCTCCTAAGCAAAGCATTCTTATTTATAAATATTATTATCTGTGGACAAATCTCTGATGCTTGAGAGTAAGTATATATGGAAATGTGCGTGTGTAGAGTCACACATGTAAATGGATTAGTTTATACAAACCTACATACTCCAAATAGACATGCACTCATATATATGGGCTACTCTATGATATTTCATCTCGCTTATTATTGTGAGGTTTTATAGGTGATTTTAAAGCTTTTAAAAATATAGGGAAATGTTTTCGTACGGGACAACAAAAATCACTTTCCGATTCTGTAGGATCAATTAAAAATGAGGGAAATAATTTTAATGTATGCCGATATTAAATATCTTACACACAAAAAATTTTTTCTGATTCAATCACGAAATTAATTGATCCAATTAATTTTTTAATTGAAATGTCTTCAATCACAGAAATGATAGTATCAATTAAAAAATTAATTGATCCAATTAAATATTTAATTGATACTATTAATGTGTGTGATTGATTTTTATTTCAATTAAAATATTTGTTGAATCAATTAAATTTTTAATTGAATATTGTTTAAAACTCAATTAAGATTTTAGTTGGAAAATTTTTCGTGAAATTTTTTTCTGTGTACGCAAAAAACACAAATAAAGAATAAAATGTAATTAGACCGTGACGCAATATTGAACTTTTTGACAACAAAAAATCATTTATCCCAGCCGATAGTACTCGATTACTCGATAATTTCTGGATTTTGCTAGATTCGTTGCCGTTCGTTTTTTTTGAGCCTCAGTAAGTTTTTCGCCAAATTCGATTTTGAGCAATTTTTATACCCTCCATCATAGGATGGGGGTATATTAACTTTGTCATTCCGTTTGTAACACATCGAAATATTGCTCTAAGACCCCATAAAGTATATAAATTCTGGGTCGTGGTGAAATTCTGAGTCGAGCTGAGCATGTCCGTCTGTTGAAATCACGCTCACTTCCGAACGAAACAAGCTATCGACTTGAAACTTGTCACAAGTAGTTGTTATTGATGTAGGTCGGATGGTATTGCAAATGGGCCATATCGGTCCACTTTTACGTATAGCCCCCATATAAAGGGACCCTCAGATTTGGCTTGTGGAGCCTCTAACAGAAGCATATTTCATCCGATCCGGCTGAAATTTATTATATGGTGTTGGTATATGGTCTCTAACAACCATGCAAAAATTGGTCCACATCGGTCCATAATTATATATAGCCCCCATATAAACCGATCTCCAGATTTGGCTTGCGGAGCCTCTAAGGGAACCAAATTTCATCCGATACGACTGAAATTTGGTACATGGTGTTAATATATGGTCTCTAACAACCCTGCAAAAATTTGTCCACATCGGTCCATAATTATATATAGCCCCCATATAAACCGATCCCCCGATTTGTTTTGCGGAGCCTCTGAGAGAAGCAAATTTCACCCGATCCGGCTGAAATTTGGTACATGGTGTTGGTATATGTTCTCTAATGACCATGCAAAAATTGGTTCACATCGGCCCATAATTATATATAGCCCCCATATAAGCCGATCCCCAGATTTGACCTCCGGAGCCTCTTAGAGGAGCAAAATTCATCCGATCCGGTTGAAATTTGGTACGTGGTGTTAGTATATGGTCTCTAATAACCCTGCAAAAATTTGTCCACATCGGTCCAAAATTATATATAGCCCCCATATAAACCGATCCCCCGATTTGTCTTGCGGAGCCTCTAAGAGAAGCAAATTTCATTCGATCCGGCTGAAATTTGGTACATGGTGTTGGTATATGTTCTCTAATGACCGTGCAAAAATTGGTTCACATCGGTCCATAATTATATATAGCCCCCATATAAATCGATCCTCAGATTTGTCCTCCGGAGCTTCTTGGAGGAGCAAAATTCATCCGATCCGGTTGAAATTTGGAACATGGTGTTAGAATGTGGTCTCTAACAAACACGCAAGAATTGATTCATATCGGTCCATAATTATATATAGCCCCCACATAAACCGTTCCCCAGATTTGATCTCCGGAGCCTCTTGGAGGAGCAAAATTCATCCGATCTGGTTGAAATTTGCAACGTGGTGTTAGTATAAGGCCGCTAATAACCATGCCAAAATTGGTCCATATCGGTCTATAGTTATATATAGCCGATCTCCGATCTCACACAAACATTGGTCCATATCGGTTTATAATCATGGTTGCCACTCGAGCCAAAAATAATCTACCAAAATTTTATTTTTATAGAAAGAAAACATTGTCAAAATGTTATTTCTATAGAAAATTTTGTTAACATTTTATTTCTATAGAAAATTTTGTCAAAATTTTATTTCTATAGAAAATTTTGTCAAAATTTTATTTCTATAGAAAATTTTGTCAAAATTTTATTTCTATAGAGAATTTTTTCCAGAATTTTTTTCAAAATTTCACTTCTATAGAAAATGTTGTCAAAATTTTATTTTGTCAAAATTTTATTTCTATAGAAACTTTAAACTTAATTATATACGTATTTAATCGGCCTTTTTTAGTTTAATATATACCACGTATGGAATATGTGGTATATATTACGGTGTTAGGAAGTTTTAAGATACCTTGCCATCGGCTTCAGTAGAAGTTTCTACGCAATCCATGGTGGAGGGTACATAAGCTTCGGCCGGGCCGAACTTACGGCCGTATATACTTGTTTTTTTTTTTTGCAATTTTCTTTTATTTTTCTCGTAGTCATAGCTCGAAAACTGTTGTGAATTTTTTACTATATTCAGCAAAGTTTTAGCTCTTGACTCGGCCAACAAAAATGCTGAATATATTATGTTGTAAAAAATTCATTTTTATGCTTGAAATCCCGAAAAAGTCGAAAAAATGATCTAATTTTTCATAGATTTTTCCCGTTTTCGACTACAGCTCTTGAACTATTGAACATTTTAACAAACAGTCAAGGAAAGAAATGCAGCTTATAAAATTATGAAAAATTTTCTTGTATATACCAACGTCATACAACTTTGGCAAACATTTTTGCAACTCTATTATTTTCGAAAATAAATGCGTATTTGTCAAAATCGTTGTTGTTGTTACGAAAAAATAAAGCAAATGAAAAAAACTAAAATTAATCACATTTGTTTTGCAAAATCCTTATGAAGGATTCATCGTATGAAAGTGATATCTATCTGGAAAGTTGCTCATAATTATATATGCTATATTTCTTTCCTGAGTTCTTTGATAATATTTTCAATAGTTTAAGATATAAAATGTGCAACGTTCGGATTTCAACAGATGGACGCACAGACATCGCAAGATCGATTCATAATTTCACCACGACCCACAGTATATATACCTTATGTGGTCTGAGACCAATATTTCGGTGTGTTACAAACGGAATGTCGAATGTAATATACCATCTATCCTATGGAGGAGAGTATAAACGGGCGAAAGTTCGGCCAGGCCGAAGCTTATGTACCCTCCACCATGGATTGCGTAGAAACTTCTACTGAAGACTGTCATCCAGAATCGAGTTTCTTGGGTTGCGGTAAAAATTGCCGATGGCAAGGTATCTTAAAACTTCCTAACACCGTAATATATTCCACATAGTCCATCCAAAGACCGATTAAATACGTACATAATTAAGTTTAAAGTTTCTATAGAAATAAAATTTTGACAAAATAAAATTTTGACAACATTTTCTATAGAAGTAAAATTTTGAAAAAAATTTCTATAGCAATAAAATTTGGATAAAATTTTCTATAGAAATAAAATTCTGACAAAATTTTCTATAGAAATAAAATGTTGACAAAATTTTCTATGGAAATAAAATTTTGACAAAATGTTCTATAGAAATAAAATTTTGACAAAATTTTCTATAGAAATAACATTTTGACAATGTTTTCTATAAAAATAAAATTTTGGTAGATTATTTTTTGGCTCACGCGGCAACCATGATTATGAACCGATAAGGACCAATTTTTGTGTGATTGATGATCTCCTATATATAACTTTAGACCGATATGGACCAATTTTGGTATGATTATTAGCGGCCTTATACTAATACCACGTTGCAAATTTCAACCGGATCGGATGACTTTTGCTCCTCTAAGAGGCTCCGGAGATCAAATCTTGGGAACGGTTTATATGGGGGCTATATATAATTATGGACTGATATGAACGAATTCCAACATGGTTGTTGGATACCATATACTAACATCACGTACCAAATTTCAAGCGAATCGGATGAATTTTGCTCTTCCAATGGGCTCCGGAGGTCAAATCGGATCGGTTTATATGGGGGCTATATATAATTATGGACCGATGTCGACCAATTTTTGCATGGGTGTTTGAGGTCATATATTAACACCATGTACGAAATTTCAGCCGAATCGGATGAAATTTGCTTCTCTTAGAGGCTCCGCAAGCCAAATCTGAGGATCGGTTTATATGGGGGCTATATATGATTATGGACCGATGTGCACCAATTTTTGCACGATTGTTAGAAGCCATATACTAATACCATGTACCAAATTTCAGCCAGATCGGATGAAATTTGGTTCTCTTAGAGGCTCCGCAAGTCAAATCGGGGGATCGGTTTATATGGGGGCTATATGTAATTATGGACCGACATGGACCAATTTCTGTATGGTTGTTAGAGACCATAAACTAACACCATGTACCAAATTTCAGCCGGATCGGATGAAATTTGCTTCTCTTAGAGCAATCGCAAGCCAAATTTGGGGGTCCGTTTATATGGGGGTTATACGTAAAAGTGGGCCGATATGGACCAATTTTTGCATGGTTGTTAGAGACCATATACTTACACCATGAAACAAATTTCAGCCGGATCGGATGAAATTTGCTTCTCTCAGAGCAATCGCAAACCAAATTTGGGGGTCCGTTTATATGGGGGCTATACGTAAAAGTGGATCGATATGGCCCATTTGTAATACCATCCGACCTACATCAATAACAACTACTTGTGCCAAGTTTCAAGTCGATAGCTTGTTTCGTTCGGAAGTTAGCGTGATTTCAACAGACGGACGGACGGACGGACGGATGAACGGACGGACGGACGGACGGATGAACGGACGGACGGACATGCTCAGATCGACTCAGAATTTCACCACGACCCAGAATATATATACTTTATGGGGTCTTAGAGCAATATTTCGATGTGTTACAAACGCAATTATAAAGTTAATATACCCCCATCCTATGGTACACACAAAAATTTTTTTCTCTGATTCAATCACCAAATTAATTGATCCAATTAATTTTTTAATTGAAATGTCTTCAATCACGAAAATGGTAGTATCAATCACAGTTTTAATTGGGCATAGAAAAAATTCTTGATTAAAAAATTAATTGATTTTTCAGCAAAATTCAATTAATTTTTTAATTGATTCAATTAAAAATTTAATTGATGTTGATTGCAAAACGCAATTAATTTATTAAGGTAACTATTTTTAAAAAGGTAACTATTTTTAATTACTTAGTTAGATTGGCTTAGAGTTTTATTTGGATTAACAAATGATTGTTTGAAATACATTTTTAATTAAAAAAAAATTTATTGAAAAATTAAAAAATTAATTGTATCAATTAATTTTTTAATTAAACATTTTAAAAATTTCAATCATTGACTTAATTAACTTAATGTTTCTATCATGATTAAAAAGTTAATTGTATCAATTAATTTATTAATTGAAAAAATTTTCAACTTCAATTAACTTTTTAATTGGAAATATTTTGGTGATATTTTTTCTGTGTATAAAAATAAATAAATACATTGTACCAAATAAGAGTTCGATATTTTAATAAATAAGGCTATTATGGCCAAATTTGGGAAAGTCGGGCAATACATATATATGGGAGCTATAGCTGAATCTGAACCGATTTCGATGATTTTTTTCACATATAATAAGTACTATAGAATATTAGATTTGGCCAACTTTGAGTAAGATCGGGTTATAAATAAGGGACAAATTTGTGAAAATCGGGAAATATATATATATATATATATATATATATATATATATATATATATATATATATATATATATATATATATATATATATATATATATATATATATATATATATATATATATATATATATATATATATATATATATATATATATATATATATATATATATATATATACATATATATATATATATATATATATATATATATATATATATATATATATATATATATATATATATATATATATATATATATATATATATATATATATATATATATATATATATATATATATATATATATATATATGGGAACTATATCTAAATCAGAACCGATTTCGATGAAATTTTGCACACTTAAAGTGTGGTAAATTACATTACTGTGTGGCAAATTTGACGCCGATCGATTCGTAAATGAGCCGATTCCGACCCCATTTATCGAAATTGTCCAAATTTTACCCAACTCAATAGCGGTTAATAATTGCGACCGGAATCCTGAGAACAACGGACGGACGGAGGGACGGACACAAAGGGTTAGATCATCCGAGTCGATTGGTATATATTTTATTGGATCTAAAATCAATATTTCTGGTTTGGCAGACCAAAGTTATTATACCCTGAACACTATGTGGTCAGGGTATATACAGCAGTAAGTTCGGCCGGTCCGAATCTTAAATACCCCCACCATGAATCAAATATAATAGTTTACGCGTTTCTTGAAAATATATAGAATTTTAGGGGGGTTTTATGACAAATTTTCTCCCAAGCAGATCAGTTCAATTAGATTCTACCTATGAAGACTAGATCAGATTCTGGATTTATGACAACCAGTTTTGTTTGAGTTTTAGAGAAATCATAAACATATCATGCAAATGATGAAATAACGCATTGATTTGAAATCTTAAATCTGTAGATTTTTACCGCCATTATTTAAATGATTGCGAGTAGTAAAGTCTGGAAATTTTACTTTCAATTTCAAGCAATTTTTATGATCAGTGCGCCTGTTATACCCTGAAAGAAGTGTTTTCTTTTCTGAGAAACGAAAATTTAGACAAGCAAAGTTTTCTTTTGACACAAATTTTAGAGACAATCGTTGAATCGCTTATCGAAAATTCGGATTAGTTTGCTCTAAACGAAAATACTTTATACGAAAGGGGAATTCCGTTTGTCTAAAATTTCATTCCGGAGGAAAATATTTTTTTTTTGGGTGTACCCTCAAGAAGTTAAATCGGTCTATATGCCTTACCAAACGGACCGGTAAAATTAAATGCGATACAGATATTTGAAGGTCTAAAATTCCAGTATATTTAAATTTTTGTGCAAATCGGATAAAAACTACGGTTTCTAGAAGCCCAAGGAGTTAAATATGGAGATCGGTCTATGTGGTGGCTATACTAAAACATGGGTCGACACACACCATATTTGTCTGACATATTTGTGGTCAGTCGGATTACAGAAGTCCTATAAATAATTTCGGGAGTTGGGTCTATATTGGGGCTATACCAAAACATGGACCACTACTCACCACCTCTTAATGTTCCTCAAATACCTCTAGAATTCCACTTTCAGACGAATTGGCTGAAAACTACGAATTCTAGAAGCCCAAGAAATAAAATCGGGAGATCAGTCTATATAGGGGCTATACCAAAACATACACCAATACGAACCATTTTCGACACAGTTCTTTATGGTCCTAAAATACCTCTATATTTCTAATTTCCGACAAATTGGATAAAAACTACGGATTCTAGAAGCCCCAGAAATAAAGTCGGGAGATAGGTATATATGGGGGCTATACCAAAACATGCACCGATAGGCACCATTTGAGACACACCTATTTTTAAATACCTCTAGATTTTCAATTTCAAACAAATCGGCTAGAAAATATAGTCTCTAGACGCCCAAGAATATCGGTCTATATGGCGGCTATACCAAAACATGGACCGATACGGACCATTTTCGACACACCACTATATGGTCCTTAAATACTTCTAGATTTTCAATTTCAAGCAAATCGGATAGAAAATACAGTTTCTAGACGCCCAAGAAGCAAAACCGGGAGATCGGGAGATGGGGGCTATACCAAAACATGGACCAATGGGCACCATTTTCGGCACACATTTTTATTGTCTTCAAGTACCTCTAGATTTTCAAATTAGGTATAAACTATGGTTTTTATAAGCCCAAGACGATTTATCTTCGAACTTGACCTGCCTGCAAACAAAAAAACGAATCTGTGCCAAATTTCAGGACGATAGCGCCATTATTGAAGGCTGTAGCGTGATTACAACAGATAGACAGACGGACATGCTTATATCGTTTTAGAAATTCTTTATATAGTCGGAAATCGATATTTCGATGTGTTACACACGGAATGTCAAACTTATTATACCCCCATCACCATTCTATGGTGGTGGGTATAAACATTGAATTAAAGAAACTTCCTGCATACACTCAAAAAAAAGTTTACTTGGATCCAAAGATGTTGACCTTCCTTTGAGGATTTTGGAATTGATTCCGAACCAGAGATGGGGGTTCTTTAAAATAAGGAAATTTTTTGATCTCATTTATCGAATTTTCATTCTATTTTTCCGGTACATTAATAAAGCTATTCACGTACAAACAAATTCCAGTTTAAAACTCCAAATTATGACAGATACTTCGAAGTAAAAAATATTTTCCTAATTCCAAAAAAAAATTAAACAAAAGATGCTAAATCCTCAAAATAAGTCTTAGCCTATATTTGAAGCGTTTTTATCTTAAATCTAAAGATTCAATATTTCATTTCATATAAGGACGATTTCTTTAAATCAAAAATGTGTTTCTTTACTTTAAGGAAAATTTGCCTTGGTTTAAAGACATGCAACTTTAACGAAGGGATGAAAATTTTCACAATGTGTGTCCTAAATTTAATGAAAAAAAAATTGAAGCAAAGCTTATAAACTTTCTTTTATTTAAAATGTCATTATTTTAAAGAAATTTATCCTTAACATTGTGTAAATTGCACATCCTAAAACCTCTTTGGAAGGACATTTTGGGAAGTGCTTTTTAAGTCATGCCTTTGGAGAACTTCCAAATATGTTTGCAGAGATATTGATCATGCTTATTGCCAGTCATTCTATCGAATTATTCAAAAAATAGAGAATAAATGCCTATGACAAAAAACAAAAATGCCATAAAATAAACTAGTTTCCTACGATGCCCTTGTTGTACGTCTAATCTATCCTCTGGGTTTAGATCCTTATTACTTTTTCGGTCAACAAAATACAAAAATATTGTCATTAAAGAAGAAAATAACACAGAGTGGTAGTGGTAGTTCAAACTTTTTGAACAGGTCGAATAAGAAGATTTTTCACCTTTCGGGAAACACTAATATTTTATAACAGTCCATTCATTTACTCCATAAGAATTTGAAAGTAACTCTCCATAAAGACTAAATTTTAAGCGAGATGCAAATTTTACCGGAGATTTTCCTAGTTTTAAGTTTAGAGTAGGATTAATTACAAATATTTTGAACATCAATGTATATAATTATAGACCGATATAAATTAATTTTCGCATCGTTATTAGACGAAATATCCTAACACCTTGTGCCAAATTTCAACCTATCGAATTCAATTTGCCCTTTCAAGAGTCTCCGTAAGTCAAATCTAGGGAGATCCTATATGGCCAATTTATGATCTGAGACAATCGTCCTTCGAAAATTAAAAACTCTCTATGTATACACCCATACATAAACAAGAATAACACTCATTCACACACACATAAAAGCAATCTATGAACCATAGGTAAACTTACCTAACATTGAGTGTTTCCGAAGTTGTGTTAATTAATTTTTCAGGTTAAAGTTTATTGCAACTAATTATTTATGAAGCTAATAATAACAATAATGTTGCTAATGCTTAAACATACACACCTATATGCATCTGCACCACTAATGCATATTTATATAAGCTCATTTATTCACACAAATTTTATCACATTAATTCTAAAGTGGACTAAGTCCACAATTGATCAAATTTTTTGTAAAGAAATGTGAAAATTTTAATGCACTCTTGAGGCATGTTGGTTTTTTTAGCACTGACGTAATTTCTTCAAAGTCAAAAAATAAAAGCTTCGAAAGTGACAACTACCGAAATACCTGGTGATTAAAAAAGAGACACCTCTTATTGGAATCCCATTTAATCTGGGTTTTTGTTTCTCAAATGAGACAAGAGAGGTTTTATTTTTTACAAAATTAGTTTATGCATGTTTGTTCCATCCACAGAGCTTTAATTTTCCAAACAGGCCTTTGTATAATAAGATCTCAAAACTTATCTCCAGTAGTGATATCCTGGCCTTCCGTACCAAGAACAATCTACATGCATTCGAACATCAACAATATTATCGCCACTATTCAAAACTCAGGCCAAACTATATATACTACCAAGCAGCCACCCAAAACCACCCATTTAGAGAAGTTACGCAAAAGTTTCAACCACAATTGAGTAAATTAATAAAATACACATAATGATTTAATTGTTTATTGGCAGTAGGTATATCAAGAGATTTACTCCGGCAAAGTTTTCTCATCCGGTATGGAAATTTCCAAAAAGTTATGATGACAATAAATTAGGGAGCCATCAGGGATAAACACAAGAGAGAATTTTTCGAAGAAACATAACAAAAGACTAAACATAGACCAAGACCAAGACAAAGCAAAAGTAAATGTGATGATGATGATGATGTCGATGATAATCATTGTGCCTATGCTACCAAAGGAAGCCAGGTGAAACTGATTTCGAAATTTCAAGAATGTTTATGAGCTCAATACAAACATGCATATCCATGTTAGCTATGGATATTAAGAAATTTCAAAATAAATATTTGGCTGGGTTTTAAATTACCAAAGGTTTGCTATTCCTGGAAATTCCTTAAGAAAACATTAAAATATTTATGCAACACAAATATCTAGGTTTTTGTTTGCATATCTTTGGCACCTTGACCACTGCTACACTGAAAACAATATTATCATAAGGCTATATATTTCATGACCTTAAAATAGGAATGCGAATTTTGTTTGTCCAAAGTCGATAAAATTTTCAATGACGTTTTGTCCTCAAACTTAAATGATTCGAGTTAAAACTGAGTATCCTAACATGAAAGAAAATAATCTACAAAAATTTGGAAAACATTTTACCAAAAAACTACCAAACAGAAAAATTTTATTTCTTCAGAAAATTTTGGCAAAATTTTATTTCTATAGAAAATTGTGCCAAAATTTTATTTTTATAGAAAATTTTGCCAAAGTTTTATTTCTATAGAAAATTTTGCCAAAATTCTATTTCTAAGAAAATTTTGCCAAAATTTTATTTCTATAGAAAATTTTGTCAAAATTTTGGTCAAAAACTGTTTTCTATAGAAAATTGCGTCAAGATTTTATATTTTCTATATTTTTATTTTGTCAAAATTTTATTCTTATAAAAAATTTTGTCAAAATTTTATTCTTATAAAAAATTTTGTCAAAATTTTATTTCCACAGAAAATTTTTGTCATAATTTTATTTCTATAGAAAGTTTTATTTTCAATTTTATTCCTTTAGAAAATTTTGTCAAAATATTATTTCTATAGAAAATTTTGCCAAAATTTTATTTCTATAGAACATTTTGTCAAAATTTTATTTCTATAAAAAATTTCGTCAAAATTTTATTCCTATAGAAAATTTTGTCAAAATTCTATTTCTAAAGGAAATTTTGTCAAAATTTTATTTCTATAGAAAATTTTGTCAAAATTTTATTTCTATCGAAAATTTTGTCTAAATGTTATTTCTATAGAAAATTTTCTCAAAATTTTATTTCTATACAAAATTTTCTCAAAATTTCATTTCGATACAAAATTTTTTCAAAATTTTGTCAAAATTTTATTTCTATAGAAATTTTTTTCAAAATTTTATTTCTATAGAAAATTTTGTTAAAATTTTATTTATAGCATTTTATTTATAGCAATTTTATCTATAGCAAATTTGGTCAAAATTTTATTTCTCTAGGAAATTTTGTCAAAATTTTAATTCTATGGAATATCTTGTCAAAATTTTATTTCTATAGAAAATTTTGTCAAAATTTTATTCCTACAGAAAATTTTGTCAAAATTCATTTATATAGAAAATTTTGCCAAAATTTTATTTCTATAGAAAATAATGTCAAAATTTTATTTCTATAGAAAATACTGTCAAAATTTTATTTCTATAAAAAATTTTGCCAAAATTTTATTTCTATAGAAAATTTGGTCTAAATTTTATTTCTCCAGGAAACTTTGTCAAAATTTTAATTCTGTGGAAAATTTTTGCCAACATTTTATTCCTATAGAAAATTTTTGTCAATATTTTATTTCTATAAAAAGTTTTGTCAACTTTTAATTTTCATAGAAAATTTTGTCAAATTTTTTTTTTTAAATTTTGCTAACATTTTATTTCTATAGAAAATTTTGTCAAAATTGTATTTCTATCAAAATTTTGTAAAATTTTTTTTCTGTAGAAAATGTTGTCCACATCTTATTTCTATGGAAAATTGTACTAAAATTTTATTTCTTCAGAAAATTTTTGTCACAATTTTATTTTTATTAAAATTTTTGCCACAATTTTATTTCTATAGGAAATTTGAATAATTTTTTTTTTAGAAAATTTTGCCAAAATTTTATTTCTATTGAAAATTTCGTCACAATTTTATTTCTATAGAAAGTTTTGTCAAAATTTAATTTTCATAGAAAATTTTGTCAAAAAAAAATTTTATAGAAAATATTGTGAATATTTTATATCTAAGAAAATCCAAATTTTATTTCTTCAGAAAATTTTATCAAAATTTTATTTCTTCAGAATATTTTGCAAAATTTTATTTCTATAGAAAATTGTGCCAAAATTTTATTTTTATAGAAAATTTTGCAAACTTTTATTTCTATAAAAAATTTTGTCAAAATTTTATTTCTTCAGAATATTTTGGCAAAATTTTATTTCTATAGAAAATTGTGCCAAAATTTTATTTGTATAGAAAATTTTGCCAAACTTTTATTTCTAAAAAAATTTTGTCAAAATTTTATTTCTAAGAAAATTTTGCCAAAATTTTATTTCTATAGAAAATTTTGTCAAAATTTTATTTATATAGAATATTTTTTAAAAATTTTGGTCCAAAATTGTTTTCTATAGAAAATTGCTTCAAGATTTTATTTTTTCTGTATTTTTATTTTGTCAAAATTCTATTCTTATAAAAAATTTTGTCAAAATTTTATTTCTAAAGAAAATTTTTGTTGCAATTTTATTTCTACAAAAGTTTTGTCAAAATTTAATTTTCATAGAAAATTTTGTCAAAATTTTTTTTCTTTAGAAAATTTTGTCAAAATATTATTTCTATAGAAAATTTTGCCAAAGTTTTATTTCTATAGAAAATTTAGCGAAAATTTTATTTCTATCGAAAATTTGGTTAAAATTTTATTTCAAGTGTAGCTTAACCAACAGAGGAAAAGAATGTTTGTTAAATTTATTTGGACAAAGCCCTATAGACTGCAAGATTGTTGGATGGACGCAAGTTTCGGAATTACCACATTCCTCATCAGGATCCTCTACTTGCAGAAAACTATCAACCAATTATCAGAATAAATTCAGGCAATTTATTAAACCCAACAATAAACCACACTTGAACCCTCCGAAAAAAGTCTTTACATTGATAGCCGGCTTATGCCGAAATAAATTCAAAACAAACATATTTCTTTTCCTATAGAAAAAAATATAAAAAAATTTGTCAGAATTTTATTTCTATAGAAAATAATGTTAAAATTTTATTTCTATAGAAAATTTTGCCAAAATTTTATTCGTACAGAAAATTTTGCCAAAATTTTATTTCTATAGGAATTTTTGACAAAATTTTATTTCTATAGAAGATTTGATCAAAATATTATTTCTATAGAAAGTTTTGTCAATATTTTATTTCTATAGAAAATTTTGTCAAAATGTTATTCCTATACAAAATTTTGTCAAAATTGTATTTCTATAGAAAATTTTGTCAAAATTTTATTTCTATGGAAAATTTTGTCACAATTTTATTTTTATAGAAAATTTTGCCAAAATTTTATTTCTATAGCAAATTTGGCCAAAATTTTATTTCTATAGAAAATTTGGTCAAAATTTTATTTCTCTAGGAAACTTTGTCAAAATTTTAATTCTATGGAAAATTTTGCCAAAATTGTATTCCTATAGAAATTTTTTGTCAATATTTTATTTCTATAAAAAGTTTTGTCATCATTTAATTTTCATAGAAAATTTTGTCAATTTTTTTTATAGAAAATTTTGCTAACATTTTATTTCTATAGAAAATTTTGTCCAAATTGTATTTCTATAAAAAAATTTGTAAAAATGTTATTTCTGTAGAAATAATTGTCAACATTTTATTTCTATTTTGTCAACATTTAATTTTCATAGAAAATTTTGTCAAATATTTTTTTATAGAAAATTTTGCTAACATTTGATTTCTATAGAAAATTTTGTCAAAATTGTATTTCTACAAAAAATTTTGTAAAAATTTTATTTCTGTAGAAATAATTGTCAACATTTTATTTCTATAGAAAATTTTACAAAAATTGTATTTCTATGGAAAATGTTGTCAAAATTTTATGTCTTCAGAAAATTTTTGTCACAATTTTATTTATATTAAAAATTTTTTCCACAATTTTATTTCTATAGGAAATTTGAATATTTTTTTTTTTAGAAAATTTTGTCAAAATTTTATTTCTAAAGAAAATTTTTGTCAAAATTTTTTTCTATAAAAAATTTTCTATTTCTATAGAAAATGTTGTCAAAATTTTATTTCTATATAAAATTTCGTCAGAATTTTATTTCTATAGAAAGTTTTGTCAAAATTTAATTTTCATAGAAACTTTTGTCAAAAAAAAATTTTATAGAAAATTTTGTGAATATTTTATTTATAAGAAAAGTTTGTCAAAATTTTCTTTCTATAGAAAATTTTGTCTAAATTTTATTGCTATCAAAAATGTAGTCAAAATGTTATTTCTAAAGAAAATTTTGTCTAAATTTTATTTCGTTTTGTTATTGTTGGTTTTTGTTCTTTAATCATTGTTGTTGTTTTCTTGATTTCAGCTTAAAACCATAAATTGATTAACACCAAGTGTAGCTTAACCAACAGAGGAAAAGAATGTTTGTCAAATTTATTTGGGCAAAGCCCTATAGACTGCTAGATGGTTGGATGGACGCACGTTTCGGAATTACCACATTCCTCATCAGCATCCTCTACTTGCAGCAAAACTATCAACCAATTATCAGAATAAATTCAGGCAGTTAATTAAACCCAACAATAAACCACACTTGAACCCTCCGAAAAAAGGCTTTACATTGATAGCCGGCTTATGCCGAAATAAATTCGTACAAACATCTCTCTTTTCCTTTGCCACCATCAAATCATCGATTTGAGTGAAGTGGGCTGGGTTTTATATTGAGCGTGCTTCCTCTTCTTTCTTTCATTCGTTTTGTTTTGTTATTGTTGGTTTTTGTTCTTTACTCATTGTTGTTGTTTTTGATTTCAGCTTAAAACCATGCATTAACTAAACTACAAGTGTAGCTTAACCAGCAGAGGAAAATAATGTTTGTCAAATTTAGTTAGGCAAAGCCCTATAGACTGCAAGATGGTTGGATGGACGCAGGAATGTGGTAATTCCGAAACGTACGTCCATCCAACCATCTTGCATGATTAAAGAAACAAACCAACAACAACATAACAAAATTTTATTTCTATAGAAAATTTTTGTCAAACTTTTATTTCTATGCAATATTTTTTTACAAATTTTATTTCCATAGAAAATTTTGTCAAAAATTTATTTCTGTAGAAAATTTTGTCAAAATGTTATTTCTGTAGAAAATTTTGTCAAAATTTCATTTCTGTAGAAAATTTTGTCAAATTTTTTTTTTTATGGAAAATTTCATCATTTATATATGTTAGAATATTTTTTAAAAATTTTATTTCTATAGAAAATTTTGTCAAAATTTTACGTCAATACTTCGATTTTTCAGTGTACCTTATAATCCATATGAAACGGTAATTTCAGCATACTTTTCATCTCTTCCTGCCCCAATGATATTCTTCATTTTGCCCACATATATATATAGTAAATATGGTAGACCATAAAAATAAACTGTGGTATAATGGTTTTCTTCTTGTACGAAAATTTCTGTTGGTGAAATTTGCTTTCTTGATGGCCTTGTTCTTTTAGCCTTTCTATAGTACACACATATACGTTACAATTTTATATGGCCCTGTTATCTTAGCCATTTTCCTTTTAGGTACTATATGCGGTATATCGAAAAAGAACTCTTTGCATTTATGTTCTATAATGTTGCCATTAACAATTGCTGCTCACTTAGTTGATTTTTACCTTTTTTGTGGGAAGGGTGGTTGTTAAGGTAAAGAATAATCGTTTTTAATAAAATTTTATATATATATACGAGGATTTTGTAAATGTTGACTGAAGACAAATTTTAATGGGGTCAAGGGAAATAATATGTCATTCAAATATATAGTATAGTAAATATCATATAAGACATGGAAAGGCCTCATCAAATAAAATAAGCCATGAATAAGTCATCTTCTAAAGCGTTTAACATTTACAAAAGGAATTGAAAAATTTAAATTTTACGAAATTTTTATTTATAACGAAAACGATGTTGGAGAAATATAGGAAATGCTCGTACAATAAAATAAACGAGATATACTTTTCAGAAAGCTTTTAGTAATTAAGAGGCAGCTTTTTGCTCAGCTTATGTGTCAAAAAAATACTGACCCATTATGAAAAACATGCAAATTAAATTTTAAGACCGGCAATAGTCATAATAGTAAGGACACATTTCCTTTTTATTAAAATAAATATCATTGCTTTCAGAATTCTATGTCGCACACCGTAGAAAGGGGATATATTAGCTTTATCATTCCAACAAATCAAAATATATTCCAAGAAGTTCAGTGACACACATAAGTATTGGCACACCAAACAATTTTGTTTAAAAAACACATGTTAAAAGTGATATGAAGCTATTTATATTTATATATAAAAATATTTTAATTTGGATTGTATCTGCATTAAGATCATTTTTTATTTTAGAAAAATGTTTGTTCTTTAAATATTTAAATTATAAAAAAATTTAAAAAAGTCTCATTTCTTGAGGAACAGAAGTTTTGACACAGGTAGTTCTAAATTAGTTTTTTGGTACATTTAGTACTTGTTGTTTGATTGACTCATATCGGTTCATAATTATTTATATATCCCTCTATATAAACCGATCACGAACTGTATTGGCCTACATAGGTATTTAATCTACATTTTTATATCCTCCACCATTGGAAAGGGGTATACTAAAATTTATCATATAACATATAACAAAGTCCGCTGGCAAAGTAATGACCTCTGTTTTCTGGGATGCGCATGGAATAATTTTTATCGATTATCTTGAGAAGGGAAAAACCATCAACAGTGCCTATTATATGGCGTTATTGGAGCGTTTAACGGTCGAAATCGCGGCAAAACGGCCCCATATGAAGAAGAAAAAAGTGTTGTTCCACCAAGACAACGCACCACAACGTGCCACAAGTCATTGAGAACGATGGCAAAAATTCATGAATTGCTTCCCCACCCACCGTATTCTCCAGATCTGGCCCCCAGCGATTTTTTCTTGTTTTCAGACCTCAAAAGGATGCTCGCAGGGAAAAAATTTGGCTGCAATGAAGAGGTGATCGCCGAAACTGAGGCCTATTTTGAGGCAAAACCGAAGGAGCACTACCAAAATGATATCAAACAAGTATATACAGCAGTAAGTTCGGCCAGGCCGAATCTTAAATACCCACCACCATGAACCAAATATTAGGGTTTCCTTTGAAATTTCAGGAGGGCTTGAGGACTTGAGGACACTTCCCGAAGATAAATTTAAAGATTTAACCTATGAGGACTATATCAGATTCTGGATTTATAAGAACCATTTTTGTTTGACTTTTAGAGGAATCATTAACATCTCTTGTAAGTGTGCAAGAAAATTATAAAATAACGTCTTGATTTGAAATCTTAAATCTGTAGAAGTAAAATCTGGAAATTTTATATTGAGTTTCAAGCAATTTTCATGATCAGTGCGCCTTCTACACCCTCAAGAAGTGAAGTCGGTCTATATGGAGGCATTACCAAATGGACCGATAAAAACTTAATCCGATACACGTTTTTGTGAGCCTAAAATACCAGAATATTTACAATTTCAGGCAAATCAGATAAAAACTACGATTTCTAGAAACGCAAGGAATTAAATCGGGAGATCGTTCTTATGGGGGCTATACTAAAATATGTACCGATACTCACCGTTTTCGGCACACCTCTTTATGACCCGAAAATACCTCTAGATTTCCAATTTCAGGCAAATAGGATAAAAACTTCGGATTCTAGAAGCTCAAGAAGTAAAATCGGGAAATCGGTCTATATGGGGGCTATACCAAAATATGGACCGATACTCACCATTTTCGGCACACCTCTTTATGGTCCTAAAATACCTCTAGATTTCCAATTTCAGACAAATTGGAAAAAACTAAGGTTTCTATAAGCCCAAGACCCCAAATCGGGAGGTCGTTTTATATGGGGACCATACCAAAACATGGAGCGATACTCACAATTTTTGGCACACGTATTTGTGGTCCTACAATACCTTTAGATTTCCAATTTCACACACAAAAAATTTTTATTCTGATTCAATCACCAAATTAATTGATCCAATTAATTTTTTAATTGAAATGTCTTCAATCACTAAAATGATAGTATCAATCACAGTTTTAATTGGGCATAGAAAAAATTCTTGATTAAAAAATTAATTGATTTTTTCAGCTAATTTCAATTAATTTTTTAATTGATTCAATTAAAAATTTAATTGATGTTGATTGCAAAACTCAATTAATTAAAAAGGTAACTGTTTTTAATTACTTTCTGAATTGGCTTAGAGTTTTTATTTGGATTAACAAGTGTTTGTTTGAAATACATTTTTAATTAAAAATTTAAAAAAAATCAGCACTTTTTTCACTGAATTAGTCTTTCGAATTTGATTAAAAAGTTAATTGTATCAATTAATTTTTTAATTAAAATTTTTAAAATTTTCAATCATTGACTTAATTAACTTAATGTTTCTATCATGATTAAAAAGTTAATTGTATCAATTAATTTATTAATTGAAAAAATTTTCAACCTCAATTAACTTTTTAATTGGAAATATTTTAGTGATATTTTTTTCTGTGCAGGTAAATTGAATAAAAACTGCGGTTTCTATAAGCCCAAGAAGTAAAATCGGGAGACCGGTCTATATGGGGGCTATACCAAAATATGGACCGATACTCACCAAAATATGGACCGATACTCATAATTTCCAGACTATATAAAGTATATATATTCTTGATCAGGGAGAAATTCTAAGACGATATAAGCACGTCCGTCTGTCCGTCTGTCTGTCTATTGTAATCAGGCTACAACCTTATAAAAACCGTAGTTGTTATCCAATTTGCCTGAAATTGGAAACCTAGAGGTGTTTTAAGACCATCAAAGAGTGTGCCGAAAATGGTCCGTATCGGTCCATGTTTTGGTATAGCCCTCATATAGACCGATTTCCGGATTTTATTTATTTGGCGTCTAGAAACTGTATTTTTTATCCGATTTACCTGAAATTGAAAATCTAAAGGTATTTTAGGACCATAAAGAGGTGTGCCAAAAATGGTGAGTATCGGTTTATGTTTTCGTACAGCCCCCATATAGACCGATCTCCAGATTTTATTTCTTGGGCTTTTAAAAACTGTATTTACTATCAGATTTGCCTGAAATTTGAAATCTAGAGGTATTTTAGGACCAGAAATAGGTGTGCTGAAAATGGGGTGCATCGTTCCATGGTTTGGTATAGCCCCCATATAGACCGATCTCCAGATTTTATTTCTTGGGCGTCTAGATACTGTATTTTCTATCCGAATTGCTTGAAATTGAAAATCTGGAGGTATTTTATGACCACAATTGGGTGTGCTGAAAATGGGGTGCATCGGTCCATGGCTTGGTATAGCCCCCATATAGACCGATCTCCAGATTTTATTTCTTGGGCTATTAAAAACTGTATTTACTATCCGATTTGCCTGAAATTTTAAATCTAGAGGTATTTTAGGACCAAAAATAGGTGTGCTGAAAATGGGGTGCATCGGTTCATGGTTTGGTATAGCCCCCATATAGGCCGATCTCCCGATTTTACTTCTTGGGCGTCTAGATACTGTATTTTCTATCCGAATTGCTTGATATTGAAAATCTGGAGGTATTTTATGACCACAATTGGGTGTGCTGAAAATTGGGTGTGTCGATCCATGTTTCGGTGTAGCCCCAATATAGACCGATCTCCCAAATTTACTTCTTGGGCTTTTATAATCCTTAGTTTTTATACAATTTTCCAAAAATTAGAAATCTAGAGGTATTTAGGAACATAAAGAAGTGTGTCAAAAATGATCCGTATTGGTCCATGTTTTGGTATAGGCCCCTTATAGACTGATCGCCCGAGTTTACTTCTTGGGCTTCTAAATTTCGTAGTTTTTACCTAATTTGTCTGAAGTTGGAATTCTAGAGGTATTTGAGGAACATTAAGAGGTGTGTCGATAATTGTGAGCATTGGTCCATGTTTTGGTATATGCCCCATATAGACCTTCTTCCCGAATTTATTTCATGGGATGCTTGAATCTATAGTTTTCATCCACTTTGCCTGAAAATGTTAATATACTGGTATTTTCGACCCTCACAAATTTGTATCGCATTTATTTTTACCTGTCCATTATGTAAGACATTTTGAGCGATCAACCGATTTCACTTCTTGAGGGTATAGCAAGGGCACTGATCATAAAAATTGCTTTAACGTAAAGCAATATTTAAATAATGGCGGCAAAAATCTACAGATTTAAGATTTCAAATCAAGGCTTTATTTCATTATTTACACGATATGTTTATAATTTCTCTAAAACTCAAACAAACTTGGTTCTTATAAATCCAGAATCTGATCTAGTCTTCATAGGTAGAATCTTTAAATATGTCTTCGGGAAGCGTGCTGGTTAAACTGATCTGCTTGGGAGAATATCTCTCATCAAATCCCCTGAAATTCTATATAACAGATTGGCTGATAAGTCCCCGGTCTAACAAAGAAAAACCATTTTTTTTGTCAATATTCGTTTTTATTATTCAACATTGTTCCCTTCATGAGCGATACAACGATTCTAAAGACCTTCCAATTTTTTGATACCATTTTGGTAGTACTGCTTGGGTTTTGCCTCAAAATAGGCCTCAGTTTCGGCGATCACCTCTTCATTGCAGCTAAATTTTTTCCCTGCGAGCATCCTTTTGAGGTCTGAGAACAAGAAAAAAGTCGCTGGGGGCCAGATCTGGAGAATACGGTGGGTGGAGAAGCAATTCGAAGCCCAATTCATGAATTTTTGCCATCGTTCTCAATGACTTGTGGCACGGTGCGTTGTCTTGGTGGAACAACACTTTTTTCTTCATATGAGGCCGTTTTGCCGCGATTTCGACATTCACGCGCTCCAATAACGCCATATAATAGTCACTGTTGATGGTTTTTCCCTTCTCAAGATAATCGATAAAAATTATTCCATGCGCATCCCAAAAAACAAAGGCCATTACTTTGCCAGCGGACTTTTGAGTCTTTCCACGCTTCGGAGATGGTTCACCGGTCGCTGTCCACTCAGCCGACTGTCGATTGGACTCAGGAGTGTAGTGATGGAGCCATGTTTCATCCATTGTCACATATCGACGGAAAAACTCGGGTGTATTACGAGTTAACAGCTGCTAACACCGCTAAGAATCATCAACACGTTGTTGTTTTTGGTCAAATGTGAGCTCGCGCGGCACCCATTTTGCACAGAGCTTCGCGATTTCCAAATATTGATGAATGATATGACCAACACGTTCCTTTGATATCTTTAAGGCCTCTGCTATATCGATCAACTTCATTTTACTGTCATTCAAAATCATTTTGTTGATTTTTTTGATGTTTTCGTCGGTAACCACCTCTTTCGGGCGTCCACTGCGTTCACCGTCGTCCGTACTCATTTCACCACGCTTGAATTTTGCATACCAATCAATTATTGTTGATTTCCCTGGGGCAGAGTCCGGAAACTCATTATCAAGCCAAGTTTTTGGTTCCACCGTATTTTTTCCTTTCAGAAAACAGTATTTTATTAAAACAAGAAATTCCTTTTTTTTCCATTTTTTTTCACAATGACAAAAGTTGCTTCACAAAAGACGCTCTATCTCACAAACTAATTGACTTACAGCCGTCAAATTTTGACACGAATCATTTGAAGGTTGGTAATATATAAAAATAATATGCATTTAATACTAGCGACGCCATCTATGTGTCAGACCGGGGGCTTATCAGCCAACCTGCTATTATCAAGTAGCCCGCTACGACGAAGAGTTTTCAAAGTAAACTGTTATATTTGATTAATGGTGGTAGAACTTACTACGTGGTAGAACTTAATACTTGTTACGATTGATTTCATTGTATTAACTATCACTTTCGTTCTTATAACGAAAAATTTCGTTATATTAACGAAAAATAATCAACAAAGCCCCTAAAATAAAAACGCTATTGCTTCCCAAATATCCCTTAAAAAGTTGAATAATACAATATAAAAGGTATTGATGAAGAATATATAACAGGTGACCCCTTCCGGCCACTAATTTGTTGTGCAATATATTTTTTTGCTAACCAATAAATGTATTCCTGTTTTTTTTTTATTCGAACACTTAAAAAGAATTCAACAAATATAAAATATCAATATTCTCATATTACAATAATTCTATACACAGTTGTAATCAATTGAGATACTTAAATAAAAGCTGTCACACAAACGAAACTCATCGATACTCATATACAAAAAAAAAAAAAAAAACACTTGTATGAACTCACACATACACATACACACACAACACTTTATAAATACCATTAATCATTATATTTCCACGCTAATTAAAATTGATATTTTATGCACTACATATGATGACAAGGACTTCAACAGCAACAATACAGCAACTCAGCAATAACAACAAACATAACAACAACAACAACTTCCTCACATGGTATGTCGTACTAGTACAGTTACAGTAGCAACAGTAAGCCCAACAACAAGAACAGCAACAACAACAAAACTAGAGTAGATAAGTATGCAAATTGTAAATTAACTTTTCGTTGCAAATCTGATTTACAACCAAAGCAAAAACCACACTCACAACATTCAAAACCTCGAAAACCACAGACCATAGATATAAGGAAGTTCACGTAGATGAAGTTTGTGCTTGTATATGGAACAAAAGAGAGAGAGAGTGAGTGAGAGAGGCAGAGATAGAGTGAATTTGTATGCTTTTGCTATGTCACCCTGTAAAAATTTAAATGACACAAATTCCAAAAATTCCATATGTCATACGCACACACATACCCGCACACACACAGGTATACAGCCTCATATATGCATAAAACTATTGTAAAAGAGACAAGAGTGTTTACATGTGACTTAAAAAGCTTAAAGTGTTCACACTTTTGTCAGTCAGTGTTTATACGATTACACTGCAAAACAATAACATAACGTTCAATAAGGGCATTTTCTAGTTTGAAATAAATAAGGGAAGTTTATAGTTGAACGGAAGCCACTGTGGTGCAATGGTTAGCATGGCCGCCTTGCATACACAGGGTCGTGGGTTCAAACCCAGTTTCGACCAAACACCAAAAAAATTTTCAGCGCTGAATTATCCCACCTCATTAATGCTGGTGACATTTCTGAGTGTTTCAAAACTCTCTAAGTGTTTTCACTGCAATGTGGAACTCCCATCGGACTAGGCTATAAAAAGGAGTTCCCTTGTCATTGAGCTTAACATAGAATCGGGCAGCACTCAGTGATAAGAGAGAAGTTCACCACTGTGATATCACAATGGACTGAATAGTCTAAGTGAGCCTGAAATATCGGGCTGCCACTATACCTAACCTAATGTCGAACGGGGCCGATATTATATCCTTCGCCATTCTGTGAATAGCCAGTTGTGGAACAATATAGGGTAGCTAATATGTAACGCAACAAAGCACAGCGCATTATTATTATTTTTTATACCCTGCGCCACACTGTGGAGCAGGGTATTATAAGTTAGTGCATATGTTTTCAACACCAATGTCAGAAAGAATATCAACTTTTACAGCCTATTCGAATTCTCTACCTTTAGCACAAATTGTGGCCTTCTAACCACCGACTATCACACACTGCAAGAAAGTAGCTTTGCGGTATTGTGACTCATTCCCGGCGAAGATGATTCCCGTTTTGAGATGATCGACACTTTGGTATTTTTAGTACCAACCTAAGAATGTAGACAAAATTTTCTATAGAAATAAAATGCAAAAAAAATTTTCCGATATATATAAAATTTTGACAAAATTTTCTACAGAAATGAATTCTTGACCAAATTTTCTATAGAAATAAATTTTTGACAAAATTTTCTATAGAAGTAAAGTTTATACAAAATGTTCTATAGAAATGAAATGTTGACAAATTTTCTATAGAAAAAAAAATTTGACAAAATGTTCTATAGAAATATATTTAAAAAAAGTCTACAGAAATAAAATTTTAACAAAATCTTCTATAGAAATACAATTTTGATAGAAATAAAATTATGCGAAAATTTCCTACAGAAATAAAAACTTGACAATATTTTCTATTCAAATAAAATTTTAACAAAATTTTCTAGAGAAATAAAATTTTGACAAAATTTTCGATAGAAAATTGGTAGAAATAAAATTGTGACAAAATTATTTTTTTACAAACTTTTCTAAAAAAATAAAATCTTGGCAGAATTTTTGATAGAAATAAAATTTTGACAACTTTTTCTATAAAAATGAATTTTTGACAAAATTTTCTGTAGAAATAAAATCTGGACAAAATTTTCCACAGAAATAGAATATAGACAAAATTTTCCATAGAAATAAAATGTAGAAAAAAATTCCTTTAGATATAAAATGTTGACAAAATTTCTTATAGAAATAAAATCTTGACAATATTTTCTATAAAAATAAAATTTTGGCAAAATTTTCTATAGAAATAAAATTTTGGCAACATTTCTATAAGACAAAATATTGAAAAAATTTTGTACAGATAACAAATTTTGACAAAAATTTTTATAGAAATAAAATCTTGACAAAATTTTCTATAAAAATACAATTTTGACTAAATCTTTTATAGAAATAAAATCTTGACAAAATTTTCTATAAAAATAAAATTTTGACAAAATCTTTTATAGAAATAAAATCTTGAGAAAAATCTTTTATAGAAATAAAATGCTGACAAAATTTTCTACAAAAATAAAATCTTGACAAAATTTTCTATAAAAATAAAATCTTGACAAAATTTTCTATAAAAATAAAATTTATACAAAATTTTCTATAGAAATAAAATGTTTACAAAATTTTCTATAGAAGTAAAATTTTCCAAAATTTTCTATAGAAATAGTATTTTTACAAAATTTTCTATAGAAATAAAATTAAAAAAAAAATTTCTACAGAAATACAATTTTAACAAAATCTTCTATAGAAATAAAATTTTGACTACAATTTCCATAGAAATAAAATTCTGCGAAAATTTCCTACAGAAATCTTGACAACATTTTCTATAGAAATGAAATTTTAACAAAATTTTTTATAGAAATAAAATTTTGAAAAAATTTTCGATAGGAAATTGAAAGAAATAAAATTTTGACAAAATTTTCCAAAGAAATAAAATGTTCGCAAAGTTTTTGATAGAAATAAAATGTTGACAAAATTTTATATAGAAATGAATTTTTTACAACATTTTCTATAGAAATAAAATCTTGACAAAATTTTCCACAGAAATAGAATGTAGACAAAATTTTCCATAGAAATAAAATGTAGAAAAAAATTCCTTCAGATATAAAATTTTCTGTAGATATAAAATTTTGACAAAATTTCTTATAGAAATAAAATATTGACAACATTTTCTACAAAAATAAAATTTTGGCAAAATTTTCACAAAAAATTAAAATTTGGCAGAAATCTCTTATAGAAATAATGTCTTCTATAAGATAAAATGTTGGCAAATTTTGCTATAGATAACAAATTTTGACAAAAATTTCTTATAGACATTTCTTATAGTCTTGACAAAATTTTCTATAAAAAAAATCTTGACAAATTTTTCTATAAAAATAATAGAACTAAAATTTTGACAAAATTTCTTATAGAAATAAAATCTTGACAAAATTGTCTATTAAAATAAAATGTTATCAAAATATATAGAAATGAATTTTTGACAAAATTTCCTATAGAAATAAAATGTTGGCAAAATTTTCCACAGAAATGGAATGTAGACAAAATTTTCCATAGAAGTAAAATGTTGAAAAAGTTTCAATAGAAAAAAAATTTTGACAATTTCTTTTTGTAGAAATAAAATTTTGGCAAAATTTTTAGAAAAAAAAATGTGTACAAAATTTTCTACGTCGTAAAATTTTATATAAGGGTAAAATTTTATCAAAATTTTCTATAGAAATGAGTGTTTGGCAAAATTTTCCACAGAAATAGAATGTAGACAAAATTTTCCCTGGAAGTAAAATGTTGACAAAATTTTCAATAGAAATAAAATTTAGACAAAATTTTCTATAGAAATAAAATTTTGACAAAATTGTCTATAGAAAAAAAATTTTGACAAAATTTTCTATAGAAATAAAATTTTGACAAAATTTCTTCGAAATAAAATGTTGACAAAATTTCTATAGAAATAAATTTTGACAAAATTTTCTATTGAAATGAGTATTTGACAAAATTTTCTATAGAAAAAAAAATTTGACAAAATTTTCTATAGAAGTAAAATTTTTCCAAATTTTTTTATAGAAATTTAAGCTGAAATCAAAAAAACAACAACAATGATTAAAGAACAAAACCAACAATAACAAAACAAAACGAATGAAAAAAGAGGACACAAAATAAACCCAGCCAACTGCACTCAAATCGATGATTTGACGGTGGCAACGGAAAAGAGATATGTTTGTACAAATTATTTCAGCATAAGCCGGCTATCATGTAAAACCTTTTCTCGGAAGGTTCAAGTGTGGTTCATTGTTGGGTTTAATGAACTGCCTGAATTTATTCTGATAATTGGTTGATAGTTTTGCTGCAAGTAGTGGATGCTGATGAGGAATGTGGTAATTCCGAAACGTGCGTCCATCCAACCATCTTGCACTCTATAGGGCTTTGCCCAAATAAATTTGACAAACATTCTTTTCCTCTGTTGGTTAAGCTACACTTGTAGTTTAGACAATGCATGGTTTTAAGATGAAATCAAGAAAACGACAACAATGATTAAAGAACAAAACCAACAATAACAAAACAAAACGAATGAAAGAAATAAAATTTTGGCAAAATTTTCCACAGAAATAGAATGTAGATAAAATTTTCTATAGAAATAAAACTTTGACAAAATTTTCTATAGAAATGAGTGTTTGGGATAATTTTCTATAGAAATAAAATTTTGACAAAATTTTCTATAGAAATAAAATCTTGACAAAATTTTCTATAGAAATAATATATTGACAAAATTTACTTAAAATTTGACTAACAATCATAAAATATAGAACAAACACTGCGAAATAAGATTTTTCTATTTGATAGATTTTGCTAAAATTTTCTCAAAAATTTCGTAAATTATTTTTGGCTCGAGTCGCAACCGTGCCCATACGTCCAATGGATTAAGATCCGGAGATTTTGGTGGTCATTGGGCATCAGAAATAAAGCGAGGAACCTCCTTTGTAATCCATTTTTCGGCATATCTTTTATTTTTACAATTTGGGATTATACAAACATTTTTTTCCGTGTATATGTAAACACATGTTTCCCCATGCATTCGCATACATGTCCTTGTTGAAATGTCATCTAAAATATCCAACATATTTCACCATGGTGTCATTTTGTGTACGATTTTGATGCCAGTCCTTAGGGCATCGTTGATATTCTCGGTTTTTCGCATTTCTGTGGCTTTGGGAATTATTTCCCACCCCAAAACGGCCTAGCATCACCATCATCATCTACCATCCATCGAGTTTTGTTGGACGCTTGCTTGTTTGGCATAGAAGGTGTCACATAAAATATTTATAAATTTGCTGATGCTCATAATTAGAATGTCATTAAATTTACGCGGTTTTTAACAACCAAAACTATGATGACAAGAAAAGCAAACAATCTCTGGTTCATATTTTCATATGTGAATATTTTGCTTTTGGCAATTACTCATATGGATATTGGGGTATAGTAGGAGATAAAAATTATTGAAATGAACAAGTAAGGCACTAAAGACTAAACAAGTATATACGGCCGTAAGTTCGGCCAGGCCGAGTCTTATGTACCCTCCACCATGGATTGCGTATAAACTTCTACGAAAGACTGTCATCCACAATCGAAATACTTGGGTTATGATATCTTAAAACTTCTTAACATCGTTTCCTAATTTTGTGAGTTAGCCCATACGTGGTATATATTAGACAAAAAAGTTATGTATAGTTAAGTCTACAAATAATTACGAATCGATATGGACTTATTGCACGGTTCGTAGAGAGCCAGAATTGAAATATGGGGGTCGCTTATAAGGGGGCTATATTCAATTATGAACTTGATATGGACCAATTTTTGAGTGATCGGAAATCGATTTATCTGAGGGATATATATAACTATAGACCGATATAGGCATGCTTCTTAACGACCATATACTAGCACAATATACCAAATTTCAACTCACTCGGATGAAATTTGCTCCTCCAAGAGGCTCCAAAACCAAATCTCGGGATCGGTTTATATGGGGATATATACGATTATGGACTGATATGGACCAATTTTGGCATGGTTGTTAAATATCATATACGATCACCACGAACCAAATTTCAAGCAGATCGGAAGAATTTTGCTTCTCCAAAAGGCACCGGAGGTCAAATCTGGGGATCGGTTTATATGGGAGCTTTATATAATTATGGGCTGATAGGAACCAATTCCTGCATGGTTGTTGGATACCATATACTAACATCACGTACCAAATTTCAATCGAATGGGAAGAATTTTGCTCTTCCAAGGGGCTCTGGAGGTCAAATCTGGTGATCGGTTTATATGGGGGCTATATATAATTATGGACCGATGTGGACCAATTTTTGCATGGTTGTTAGAGACCATATACTAACACCATGTACCAAATTTCAGCCGGATCGGATTAAATTTGCTTCTCTTAGAGGCCTCGCAAGCCAAATCTGGTGATCGGTTTATATGGGGGCTATATATAATTATGGACCGATGTGGACCAATTTTTGCAAATTTGTTAGAGACCATATACTAACACCATGTACCAAATTTCAGCCGGATCGGATGAAATTTGCTTCTCTTAGAGGTCTCGCAAGCCAAATCGGGGGATCGGTTTATATGGGGGCTATATATAATTATGGACCATGTGAACCAATTTTTGCACGATTGTTAGAGACCATATACTAACACCATGTACCAAATTTAAGCCGGATCGGATGAAATTTGCTTCTCTTAGAGGCCTCGCAAGCCATATCTGGGGATCGGTTTATATGGGGGCTATATATAATTATGGACCCATGTGGACCAATTTTTGCACGATTGTTAGAGACCATATACTAACACCATGTACCAAATTTCAGCCGGATCGGATGAAATTTGCTTCTCTTAGAGGCCTCGCAAGCCATATCTGGGGATCGGTTTATATGGGGGCTATATATAATTATGGACCCATGTGGACCAATTTTTGCACGATTGTTAGAGACCATATACTAACACCATGTACCAAATTTCAGCTGGATCGGATGAAATTTGCTTCTCTTAGAGGCCTCGCAAGCCAAATCGGGGGATCGGTTTATATGGGGGCTATATATAATTATGGACCGATATGGACCAATTTTTGCAGGGTTATTAGAGACCATATACTAACACCATGTACTAAATTTTAGCCGGATCGGATGAAATTTGCTTCTCTTAGATGACTCGCAAGCCAAATTTGGGGGTCCGTTTATATGGGGGCTATACGTAAAAGTGGACCGATATGGCCCATTTGCAATACCATCCGACCTACATCAATAACAACTACTTGTGCCAAGTTTCAAGTCGATAGCTTGTTTCGTGATTTCAACAGACGGACGGACGGACGGACGGAGATGCTCAGATCGACTCAGAATTTCACCACGACCCAGAATATATATACTTTATGGGGTCTTAGAGCAATATTTCGATGTGTTACAAACGGAATGACAAAGTTAATATATCCCCCATCCTATGGTGTAGGGTATAAAAATAGTGAGCCTTCTATCGACACTTGGTTTCAATGAATATTGAATTTCAGTTTTCAGAAAAAATAGACAAGTATATACAGTCACAAGTTCTAGAATCTCGACAGAAAAAGGTGGACTAAATACCGATAACATATAAGCAAATTCAGAACTTAGTCGGTTTATATAGAGAAGTCTATAACTATAGACTTAGACTACGTACCAAATTTTAACGGGACGGGATGAAATTTTCTGCTCCAGAAAGCTCCGCAAGCCAAATCTGTGGATCGGTTTTTATAGGGTCTATAGACCGATATGGACCAATTTTTGTATGGTTGTTAGAGAACGTATACTAATATCGCTTACCAAGGGGTTCCGCAAGCCATATCTGTGAGACGGTTAATATAGGGGATATATATAAAAGTAGTCCGATATGGCCCATTTGCAATCACTGTTGCCACTCGAGCCAAAACAATCTACCAAAATTTGGAGCAAATTTTACCAAAAACCTACAAAAAAAATATTTTCTTAAAATTTTTTTCTATAAAAATTGTGTCAAAATTTTATTTCTAAGAAAAATTTGTCTTAATTTTATTTTCATAGAAAATTTAGTAAAAATTTTATATTTATGGAAAATTTTATATTTTTTATAGAAAATTTTGTCAAATATTTATTTTTATAGGAATTTTTCCTAAAATTTTATTTAAATGAAATTTTTTTTTATAGAAAATTTTGTCAACATTTTATTTTTATATAAACATTTTAGGAAAAAATGTTCGATCATACAAAAATACAAATAAACTACGATCCACCCCAAATATCAGTACTCACCAATCTACTCAAAGTTATCGTTAGACTCATGTAAATATGAAACTCCATGAAGGTGTAATATGTAGATTTTGTGTAAACATTGTTCATTTTAAGGTAGTTTCATGTGAAATGACAAGTATTTCTATGGCATTTTGTTGCAACCTCTACGCCATCATACTAGCGGGCAAACATGAAATGGTTACGTCTAATGCAATGGGATAATCTGTAAAATTAGTTGGAATTTTGGGATTTCATTTTACACTGGACAACCATACGGAGTAATTAAGGCAAATTGTCATTTCATGTAAGCCTTGGAAACTGAGACATGGATGGAAATGGGATTTATATTCATAGAAATGCATATACTGCTACTTCAGGAATTCCACAGGGTAGCATTATTGGTCCTTTATTGTTTATTCTCTTTGTTAATGATGTACCTTCTTTGTTGAAATATTCGCGTATGTTATTGTTTGCTGATGATTGGAAAATTTATTCTCGTGTAAATTCGTTCATGGATACGCTTCGTTTACAGTCTGATTTGGATGCTGTTTCCTTATGGTGCTCTGAGAATGGCTTACCAATTAATGTATCTAAATGTTGTAAAGTTTCTTTTAGTAAATCCAATAATATTATTTGCTCCGATTATTTTGTTAACTCATGTACCGTTAAATGTTCCATTGAAGTTTTTGACCTTGGTGTCTTTTTTGATTACAAATTTTCTTTTATCAGCCATTTGGATTATATTGTTCCTAAGGCGTATGCTCTACTTGCATTTATTAAAAGAAGCTGTAAAGATTTTAATGATCCATATACTGTCAAATTAGTTTATTCCTCAATAGTGCGTTCAAGATTGGAATATGCATGTATTATTTGGAATCCTTATATGGTTAAATATTCAAATAGAATTGAACAGATACAAAGAAGGTTTTTGAAATTTGCTCTTAGGTCAATTAATTTCTCTATTCCTGAACCATCTTATTTGGATAAATGCAGACTTATAGCTCTTAAATCGCTTGAGAACAGAAGAATGCTTCAGTCGCAAATGTTTCTTTATAAAATTATAAATGGTCTAGTAGATTGCTCTGATTTGCTTAAACTTTTGTCTTTGAATGTGCCTCCTAGGTTACTGCGTCATAATAAGTTCTTTCATATTCCATTACATAGAACGAATTATTCTATTAATGAACCTATAACAAGGGCTTTAAAAGAGTTCAATAGAATCAATGAATACAATTTGGATATAATGATCAACATAGAAAAATTCGCTGATTTATTAGATCTAATATATTTTTAGTTATAAGTTCTAGTCTGTAAGGAATGTTGTTGTTCCATAGACTGAAATAAATAAATAAATAAATAAATAAATAAAATAGCCGCAAACGTAGCCGTATAAAAGGACAACTGAGAGAGCAGCAAATATTGTAGGTTCTGGGATGGATTTTAGCATTCTATGTTACCTACAATAAAAAATTTTCTTTGCTTATTTTTTGGTTGGGTTGAAGAAATATATCCTCAAAAATCGATTTTTATTAAATTCATGGTGATTGTCATTAAAATTTAAACAATTATATAAGAGGTATAGGTATTAATTAAAATATTATTTCTATAGAAAATTTTGTTAAAATTTTATTTCTATAGAAAATTTTGTCAATATTTTATTTCTAAAGAAAGTTTTGTCAAAATTTTATATCTGTAGAAAATTCTATTAACATTTTATATCTATAGAAAATTTTGTCAACATTTATTTTTATAGAAAACTAGCGTAAACCGGCCCGCTTCGCTGCACCTTCCGAAGCGTATTTGTAGGAACATTTTGCGTTAACTAAGTCATCCATATCCTTCGTGCTGAAAACAAATTCGTAAAGATTTGAATTCTTTCAAACAAATCGGACTACTTGCTTCTTCGTTTATAGGTACAAATACGGTGGATATGCATATGTAAAACGGTTCGTCTTAAAAAATGTCGGGGAAAGGGTGTGCCCTTTCCTCCAAATTTTTTAAATAATGTTCTGTATTCAAGTAGTTGGACAATCTTCTATATTTCTTGTAAATTTTCAGTGTGGTTTGTCAAGGAATGGTATCATTCTCCTCAAAACATATCTGAAAATTAAGCACTATATTATAATAACATAACATACAAAGAATTACTGTTTCCCATGCAATAAATCGGAAAAAGCAAAAGTAGTAAAAAATTTTACCATATTAACATTTGCTAAAATGTTGGAAAATTATGCACCTTCTACGTTGGCTACCAATTTCATGTAAATTTAAGTTCTTTACTAAAACGAAGTCTGGCAGAAGCCTGTGCAAAAATCATAAAAGTATGTACCGAGTTCCCATTTACGGACAACCCTCTACTTTCAATTTAAGCAAAAAAAACGGACAAAAGGGAACCCTCTCCCCACCTTCGCTCCATTCCGACCTGATATCGGACTATCACGTACCCTATATTAATTTCAATTAATATAGGGTACGTGAAAATTGAAATAACTCAAAGTTTATTTCAATTTTCCCCAACCAGATATCGAAAAATCATATACTAATTTAAAAATCATGTATAAATTTAATCACCTCCTCCCACGTTGCCTGTAAATTTCAAGTAGATCGGAAAGTTTAATTGTTTCTCTGTATGTACTTAAGAGAAGCGGATGCCTGCCTATGCCCTTTTATTTTTACTAAAAAATCAGGAACCTGATATACATTTCATAACCTCACACATTTTTTCCGTAAAATTTCAGTCGGGGACGTTTAGTTTTGTTTTCACTGTACTTTAAAAAAAAAGTCGGGCGAAGGGGTGGTCCCCCTCCCCAACCAAATATCGAAAAATAATGTAGCGGATTTTTGTCTAGATGCCAACCCCAACATTCAATGAAAATTTCAAGCAAATCGCATAATTTTGTCCCAAGTTTCAAAAAGTAGCGCAAGGGGGAGGTCCCCTCCCCATCCACATATGCAATCATCGGGTACCCCATATTAATTCCATAACCTCACCGCATGTTCTCTGTAAATCTCAGATAATTTAGAGAATTTTAGTTTTTTCACCCTCCGCCACCAAATATCGAAATATAAAGTAGCGGATCTTTGTCTAGATGCCAACCCCAACCTTCAATGAAAATTTCAAGCAAATCTGTCAACTTTGGTCTAATTTTCAAAAAGTCCGACAAAGGGGAGGTCCCCTTCCGCGACCAGGTGTCAAAAAATGAGGTACCCTATTTTCACCACATGAACGCCCCCTACGATCTCTGAAAGTTTCAAGTAAATTGGTTCAGCCGTTTCGGAGCCAGCTCGGAACATACAAACAAACAAACAAACAAATAAACAAACATAGATTAAATATATAGATTTTGTATTTGTATTTTTGTATTTTATTTCTATATAAAAATTATCAAAATTGTATTTCTATAGAAATTTTTTTCAAAATTTTATTTCTATCGAAAATTTTGTCAACATTTTATTTTTATAGAAAATTTTGTCAAAATTTATTTTTAAATTTTTTTAACATTTTATTTCTATAGACAATTTTGTCAAAATTTTATTTCTTTAAAACATTTTGTCAAAATATTATTCTTATAGAAATTTTTAAAATTTTATTTCTTTAGAAAATTTTACGAGCATTTATTTCCAAAGAAACTTTTGCCAATATTTATTTCTGTAGTAAATTTTGTCAAAATTTTATTTCTATAAAACATTTTGTCATTCTATAGACAATTTTCTCAAAATTTTATTTCTACAGAAAATTTTGTCAAAAATTTATTTTTATAGAAAATGTTGTCAAAATTTATTTCTAAAGAAAATCTTGTCAAAATTTTATGTCTATAGAAAATTTTATCTCTACAGAAAATTTTATCAACATTTTATTTCTATAGAGAATTTTATCAACATTTTATTTCTATAGAAATTTTTGTCAAGATTTTATAGCTATAGGAAATTTTGTCAAAATTTTATTCCTATAGAAAATTTTGCACAAATTTTATTTCTATAGAAAATATGGGCAAAATTTTATTTCTACAGAAAATTTTGTCAACATTTTATTTCTATAGAGAATTTTGTCAAAATTTTATTACTATAGACAATTGTGTCAAAATTTTATTTTTATTGAAAATTTTGGCAACATTTTATTTCTATAGAAAATTTTGTCAAGATTTTATATCTGTAGGAAATTTTGTCAAAATTTTATTCCTATAGAAAATTTTAATTCTATAGAAAATTTGGGCAAAATTTTATTTCGTTAGAAAATTTTGTCAACATTTTATTTCTATAGCAACTTTTGTCAAATTTTTATTTTTATAGAAAATTTTGTCAAAATTTAATTTCTAAACAAAATTTTGTCAAAACTTTATTCCTATAGAAAATTTTGCGCAAATTTTATTTCTATAGAAAATTTGGTCAAAATTTTATTTTTATAGAAAATTTTGTCAAAATTTTATTTCTATAGAAAATATTGTCAAACTTTTATTTCTATAGAAAATTTTGTCAAAATTTTATTTCTATAGAAAATTTTTCAACATTTTATTTCTATAGAAAATGTTGTCAAAATTTTATTTCTATAAAATATTTTGTCAAAATTTTATGTCTTTAGAAAATTTTTTTAAATTTTATTTCTGTAGAAAATTTTACCAACATTTATTTCTAAAGAAACTTTTGCCAAAATTTATTTCTGTAGTAAATTTTGTCAAAATGTTATTCCTATAGAAAAATTTCTCAAAATTTTATTTCTACAGAAAATTTTGTCAAAATTTTATTTCTAAAGAAAATTTTGTCAAAATTTTATTTTATATCTACAGAAAATTTTATCAAAATTTTTTTCTATACAGAATTTTGTCTAAGGCAGATATTCTGAGAATTGATAATTTCATAATCAAATTGATAAGACATCACATTGCAAAAAGTACTCAATGCGACTTAAATAACTTTATTAAAGCTCCATACTATGCAGACTACAACTATATTAGCAAAAGCTTGAACGCAGGTTTTGTGCCTCCTGAAGCATTCCCATATTTAGACAAAAATGGATTTATTCAAAATGAACGCGGTATTCCAATTTTCTACCATTTATATAGAAGAGCCTATATAAAGGCAATCAATAACCATTTAATATTAAACAATGATTTACGATTTGATTCTTCCATTTCCAAGAAAGACCTGGATACGAGAATAAATCTAAATAGGAACTTGTACTGGTGGATAATCAATTAACACAAACACTCTTTTTTATCTCTCCTAACATCTTTCTCTTATTTTTTCATCCTTGTAAAATTAAAGTAATGTTTTTGCAAGTTTTTCATTACATAAAAAAATTGTTATCGATCTTTCAACACTAATTATTAACAAGTGATAATATTTTCTAAAAAATTTAAATCAAAAACTCTATATATGAAATGTACTTGAGTATCCAATTTGTGGACTATGTATGTATCACATATAACTCATAAGAAATCTATTTTTTTGTTTATTTATAGTTGTACACATTGTAAGCACAAGTCAATAAATCAAAAATAAACATTAAAAAAAATAAAAATAAAAAAATAAAAAAAAGAGAATTTTGTCAACATTTTATTTCAATAGCAACTACGATCTCTGAAAGTTTCAAGTAAATTGGTTCAGCCGTTTCGGAGCCAGCTCGGAACATACAAACAAACAAACAAACAAATAAACAAACATAGATTAAATATATAGATTTTGTATTTGTATTTTTGTATTTTATTTCTATATAAAAATTATCAAAATTGTATTTCTATAGAAATTTTTTTTCAAAATTTTATTTCTATCGAAAATTTTGTCAACATTTTATTTTTATAGAAAATTTTGTCAAAATTTATTTTTAAATTTTTTTAACATTTTATTTCTATAGACAATTTTGTCAAAATTTTATTTCTTTAAAACATTTTGTCAAAATATTATTCTTATAGAAATTTTTAAAATTTTATTTCTTTAGAAAATTTTACGAGCATTTATTTCCAAAGAAACTTTAGCCAATATTTATTTCTGTAGTAAATTTTGTCAAAATTTTATTTCTATAAAACGTTTTGTCATTCTATAGAACATTTTCTCAAAATTTTATTTCTACAGAAAATTTCGTCAAAAATTTATTTTTATAGAAAATGTCAAAATTTATTTCTAAAGAAAATCTTGTCAAAATTTTATGTCTATAGAAAATTTTATTTCTACAGAAAATTTTATCAACATTTTATTTCTATAGAGAATTTTGTCAACATTTTATTTCTATAGAAATTTTTGTCAAGATTTTATAGCTATAGGAAATTTTGTCAAAATTTTATTCCTATAGAAAATTTTGCACAAATTTTATTTCTATAGAAAATATGGGCAAAATTTTATTTCTACAGAAAATTTTGTCAACATTTTATTTCTATAGAGAATTTTGTCAAAATTTTATTACTATAGACAATTGTGTCAAAATTTTATTTTTATTGAAAATTTTGGCAACATTTTATTTCTATAGAAAATTTTGTCAAGATTTTATATCTGTAGGAAATTTTGTCAAAATTTTATTCCTATAGAAAATTTTAATTCTATAGAAAATTTGGGCAAAATTTTATTTCGTTAGAAAATTTTGTCAACATTTTATTTCTATAGCAACTTTTGTCAAATTTTTATTTTTATAGAAAATTTTGTCAAAATTTAATTTCTAAACAAAATTTTGTCAAAACTTTATTCCTATAGAAAATTTTGCGCAAATTTTATTTCTATAGAAAATTTGGTCAAAATTTTATTTTTATAGAAAATTTTGTCAAAATTTTATTTCTATAGAAAATATTGTCAAACTTTTATTTCTATAGAAAATTTTGTCAAAATTTTATTTCTATAGAAAATTTTTCAACATTTTATTTCTATAGAAAATGTTGTCAAAATTTTATTTCTATAAAATATTTTGTCAAAATTTTATGTCTTTAGAAAATTTTTTTAAATTTTATTTCTGTAGAAAATTTTACCAACATTTATTTCTAAAGAAACTTTTGCCAAAATTTATTTCTGTAGTAAATTTTGTCAAAATGTTATTCCTATAGAAAAATTTCTCAAAATTTTATTTCTACAGAAAATTTTGTCAAAATTTTATTTCTAAAGAAAATTTTGTCAAAATTTTATTTTATTTCTACAGAAAATTTTATCAAAATTTTTTTCTATACAGAATTTTGTCTAAGGCAGATATTCTGAGAATTGATAATTTCATAATCAAATTGATAAGACATCACATTGCAAAAAGTACTCAATGCGACTTAAATAACTTTATTAAAGCTCCATACTATGCAGACTACCAATATATTAGCAAAATCTTGAACACAGGTTTTGTGCCTCCTGAAGCATTCCCATATTTAGACAAAAATGGATTTATTCAAAATGAACGCGGTATTCCAATTTTCTACCATTTATATAGAAGAGCCTATATAAAGGCAATCAATAACCATTTAATATTAAACAATGATTTACGATTTGATTCTTCCATTTCCAAGAAAGACCTGGATACGAGAATAAATCTAAATAGGAACTTGTACTGGTGGATAATCAATTAACAAAAACACTCTTTTTTATCTCTCCTAACATCTTTCTCTTATTTTTTCATCCTTGTAAAATTAAAGTAATGTTTTTGCAAGTTTTTCATTACATAAAAAATTGTTATCGATCTTTCAACACTAATTATTAACAAGTGATAATATTTTCTAAAAATTTAAATCAAAAACTCTATATATGAAATGTACTCTATATATGAAATGTACTTGAGTCCAATTTGTGGACTATGTATGTATCACATATAACTCATAAGAAATCTATTTTTTTGTTTATTTATAGTTGTACACGTTGTAAGCACAAGTCAATAAATCAAAAATAAACATTAAAAAAAAATAAAAATAAAAAAATAAAAAAAAGAGAATTTTGTCAACATTTTATTTCAATAGCAATTTTTGTCAAGATTTTATATCTATAGGAAATTTTGTCAAAATTTTATTCCTATAGAAAATTTTGCACAAATTTTATTTCTATAGAAAATTTGGGCAAAATTTTATTTCGTTAGAAAATTTTGTCAACATTTTATTTCTATAGAAAATTTTGTCAATTTTTTTTTTATAGAAAATTTTGTCAAAATTTTATTTTTATAGAAAATTTTGTCAACATTTTGTTTCTATAGAAAATTTAGTTAATTTTGTCAAAATTTTATTTCTATAGAAAATTTGGGCAAAATTTAGTTTCTAAAGAAAATTTTGTCAAAATTTTATTTTTATAGAAAGTTTTGTCTAAATGTTATTTCTATAGAATTGGGATCAAAATTAAAAAAGGAACTAATTAAAAAAGCCAAAATACATAATTATATAAGTTTTTTTTTTCAACAGAACTGAGAAAACACCTATTGCACCCTTAATGCAAGCACCTAATTGACCTAATATTAATTTTATCTTTGTCTTTGAATCAAATCAACCGCTGAAAATGATAGTTAGTTGAATTAAGACGTTTTACCAATTACAACAAAATTCGTTGCATAATTTCAGGCTGGTTTGAAGGAAAAACTTATTTGTAATTTAACCGTATTTGGTATCAAGAATAAAAAAGTATTACAGCATAAAAATATGGCATAAATATGACAAAAATGGTGCATAAAAGTGTCATCGTTTGATAAAATTGGCACAGCAATATAACCCAATCTAAATATTTACTTCTACTTTCAAATTTCTTAAATTTCTCCTAAGGATTTTTTTTAAATTCCTTTCTCCGTTCCACATACATAAAATATTTTTTTTTCTTTAATTTCTCCCACAAATAATTATTTCCATCGCTATATCGTTTCAAAAACATTTCTTCTCTACGCTAAGGAAACACGTGTCGTAAAATAAGGAAATTTCTTAAATACTTCCTTAGCCGAAGAAATACGCCTTTATTTCTATTAATAACACCTTCCACTAAAATTGTGTTTTCTTTTCTTGCTATAAAGTTCCCCTTTGCAATAGCGTTGTTAAGTCCTCATATAATTTTCTTCTTTCGTTGTTTTAAGAATTTAGGAAAGAATTTTAAATAGGTCTGGCTGTCTAGCTGCTTCCTTGCGACCAAACACTGTCTACTGGGGTTAGTGTTACGTTTGCCATAAACGTTGTTGCAATGTTCGCAAACATGTTACTTTCCACTTTTGTTGTAATAAATAAACAACATTGCATTTACTCTGGCAATGCATGCAACTTGTGGTTCAAAGGGGGAGCTTACTCGAAGCATTACTCAAGATTCCATTTCAAAGCTATAACCACAAAAACATGGAGAAAGAAAAAAAAGGATATCGCAACCTTTTTCCTATTGGAAATGTGTCATGAGGTAAGTTTAATAAGGATAAGGGATAGAAATTCAAATCAATAGGGATCTAATCGATCTCAAGAAGATTTTTCCAAAACTTGATGTCTACAATTATCGGGAAATTTTGAAAAAAAAAATACTTTAAAAATTTATTTTTGGATTTTTTTTTTCAAAAATTTTTTTTCAAATTTTTTTTAATTCCATACTTACCTCCACGTTTTTCTCCCTCTTCGGGATTTTACAAAAATATTTCAAATATTTTCCAACTGACTTACAATAATTCTTAACGCCACCACTATGGACTTTAACACTCCTTTTAGATTCTTCACGCCGCCATTCGGACATTGCCACATATATTCTGGTTTAAGTTTAAAAATCCAAACAGGAAGTTGAACGTTATTTATGGTTAGCAATCAAGTGTACTCTCATATGTGGTGCCCGAAATGTTGGTCTGTGATTATTAAAGAAAATATTTTATTTATTTTCGGTTTTTAGCTCTTCATTCGTGTTAAAGCACTTGAGAAACTTTGTAAGATAGCAATTACACTTTACCATGCTTAAAGTTGAACTATTCAGGAAAATGTTAGCATATATGTAAATAGAAGAAAAGGTTTCATGACAATAGATATCTATTTGAAATTTCCTCAGACATTTTTCTATTTAGTTAGCTTTTTTAACCACCCTAAAAGTATGCTGCCTTTTTTGCTATATAATAAAATTGTGAAGCCCTCATTAATATGCTATATTTCTTAGTGTATAAAGTAAGACATATTGAAAACAAAAGTAAATATTATTTAATTTTCGAAGACTGAATTATTCGCTATCATATTATAACAACAAAACATTGTTCTATCTGATATAGATGTGTATATATTTCAGATTTCATAACACATGTTTCTATTAACCCTCTAATGCCCCAATTTTTTTGCCAGCTGATTAAATTTTCAATGTTAACGACACGAAAGCAAGAAAAGTAAACAAGAAAAATTTATACGGTAAAATTCAGAATATGCTGCAAAGCCTCTTGAACAGTTTCAACTAAGTTTTCTTTTTATTTTATCCATTTTTGTTGTCTTAAGGTGTGTTTTACTAAAAGCTTCCTTATTAGAGGGTTAAGTTATCATTAAACAAGTAAGGAAAGTCTAAAGTCGGGCGGGGTCGAATATATTATACCCTGCACCACTTTGTAGATCTAAATTTTCGATACCATATCACATCCGTCAAATGTGTTGGGGGCTCAAGTACATACATTTAAATATCACTCGGTCTGGACAGAATTTGATAGACTTCTACAAAATCTATAGATTCAAAATTTAAGTCGGCTAATGCACTAGGGTGTAACACAATGTTAGTAACAAAATATGGGAAACATATAAATCTGAAGCAATTTTAAGGAAACTTCGCAAAACTTTATTTATGATTTATCGCTCGATATATATGTATTAGAAGTTTAGGAAAATTAGAGTCATTTTTACAACTTTTGACCATTTTTGTCGAAATCAGAAAAACATATATATGGGAGCTATATCTAAATCTGAACCGATTTCAACCAAATTTAGCACGCATAGCTACAATGCTAATTCTACTCTCTGTGTAAAATTTCAATCAAATCGGAGTAAGAGATTGGCCACCTGCGGTCATATGATTGTAAATCGGGCGAGCGATATATATGGGAGCTATATCTAAATCTGAACCGATTTCAATAAAATTGTACACACTTAACTATACTACTAATTATACTCCTAGTGCAAAATTTCAACCAAATTGGGGTAAAACTCTGGCTTCTGGGACCGTATTATTCCATATCGGGTGAAAGATATATATGGGAGCTATATCTAAATCTGAACCGAACATATGCACTAACTTATAATACCCTGTTCCACAGTGTGGCGCAGGGTATAAAAAATAATCCTAAAAGTATGCTACAAATATTAAATGGAATAATGTTTATACCCTCCACCATAGGATGGTGGCTATATTGACTTTGTCATTCCGTTTGTAACACATCGAAATATTGGGGTAAGACCCCATAAAGTATATATATTCTGGGTCGTGGTGAAATTCTTAGTCGATCTAGCCGTCCGTCTGTTGAAATCACACTAACTTCCGAAAGAAACAAGCTAACGAATTGAAAATTGGCATAAGTAGTTGTTATTGATGTAGGTTGGATGGTATTGCAAATGGGCCATATCAGTTCACTTTTACGTATAGCCACCAAATAAACCGACGCCCAGATTTGGCTTGCGGAGCCTCTGGAGGAGCAAAATTCATCCGATCCGGTTGAAATTTGGTACGTGGTGTTAGTATGTTGCACCTAACACCAATGCAAAAATTGGTACATATCGGTGCATAATTATATATAGCCAAGGCCGTATTCAGGGGGGGGATGAGGGGGATCAAACCCCCCCCCGAAATGAATGAATATTTTTATATAAATAAATATATATTTTAGCTGCATAGAAAAATCTTATCGAAGATGTTGAAGAAAAGCTGGAGGTTTTATTTTGAAAAACGCTTACCTATAAAACTTGCACAAATCATAGAATACTAGTTGAAAAGCCCGTCAAACGACGGTCGAAAAAAACAAATTGTTTTTGTTCTCGCACCACAAATTTCATTTTTGGAAAATGTCTTTCTGCTTTTTATTTGTGTTTGTTGTTCTTTTTGTGAACATGACTCGCTTTGTTTGGCCATAGCAACAACAGCGAAACAGCCAAACACACATGTGTAAATGAAATGGCGCAAAACCTGCGAAAAGAACCTGCCTAATTCAGCGATGGAAGCACTTGGAGAGTACAATAAAGAGATATTTCCAAACGTGCATGTTCTTTTAAAAATTTTGGTCACTTTGCCAGTTACTCAGGGATGGAAAATACAATTTTTAAGAAAGTACAAAAAAGGTATTTTTTGAGCGGAAAGGTACTTTTTACTAAATTTCAACAAAAAATTTCACTGGAAAATTATTGTCAAGAGACTAAATTTTAAAGAAAATAAAATTTTGACAAAATTTTCTATATAAATAAAATTTTGCAAAAATTTTCTATAGAAATAAAATTTTGCAAAAAAATCTGTAGAAAAAAATGTTGCAAAATTTTTTTTATAGAAATAAAATTTTGCAAAAATTTCCTATAGAAATAAAATTTGTACAAAATTTTCAATTGAAATAAATTTTTGACAAAATTTTCTATAAAAATAAAATTTTGCAAAAATTCTATATAGAAATAAAATTTTGACAACATTTTCTACCGAAATAAAAAATCGATAATATAGAATCACATTCTTTTTTCGACTAAAACATTCTTGAAGTTCAATAAAATCCGGTTTTTGACTATGTCTTTTACAAAATCGAGATTTTCTTCCCACATGAACATGTTTGTTTTGCCATATTTGTAAAAGACTATTAACAAATAAGGTTGATAAAGACTTTCTCAAAATATTAAAATATTTTGTCAAAGCTATT